>NC_056538.1:34631921-34761921 GCF_910596095.1 Thunnus maccoyii | reverse complement strand
TTAATACATTTTCTTATCTTTAATGTTTTTCTTGTTTTTTTTCTTACGGCACCTGAGTTACAAACATTGTAACAAATGAATGAACTTAAACTGAAACTGAAACTTCTGTGGTGCTACAAAAAGAGGAACCATTTATTTATGGCCTGCACATTTATTATTACATTATTATACTCCTCTACCTTTCTGTGTTCATCAGTAACTCCAAAACCATTTATGTTTCATATACTGTTCATATAGTGTGTAATTTTATACAGTTTTTTGGGACTTATCTCCTCTTACAGTTTTCTTGTTACTAACACAATGTATTTGTCAAATCTTGTGTAATTCTTTATAAACAGGTGTTATAACTTTTTTATTTAGAAAGTTTATACTTTGTAAATTAATTAGTTACCAACTTCAACAGAACAATCACATAACATCCATTGTACATCTTAACCGTGTATACAGTTTATAATACAATATACATACAAAATACTCAGTATTGCACACTGATGAACTGTACGTGACGTAAAGTTTATGATTTATATACTGCAGTGCTCTAAATTTAAATGCTCACACACATTTTCTTCACAAAATACTTCTCTATTTATTTTTACTTGATCAGAAACGAGCGATTTCCCCATTCATAATGATTTAAATAGTGTTTTTTTATTGGTATTTAAGGTGACAGTTGATAGATTAGGTAATTGATTATAATAAAGGATCGGTTCACCAAAATTGCAAAAAAACATGTTGTGACTTACCTCTACAGGTATTCAGCCATGCAGGGAGCTTTGCTTTGGTCACCATGTGTCACCAGGAAATACATGAAAAAAATACATCATTGTGGTTTTGGGGAGTCAATTTTTAAGGGAAAACCCCCATTAGAACGATACCCTCTGAACAGCTGAACAGCAAATGACAAAACAGCTAATTAGAACAAATGCAATTAAGAAGTGAGTGAAAACATATTAGTGTTGAAGAGAGAAAGTGAAATGATAATATATAATAGACAATATACTGAATTTATCAAGACAGCAGTCATACTAAAACATGATGAAAAATATACCATTCATACAAGAAATCCAACTCAAAGTAAAATTCCTGCATAAAAGTATTTAAATTATCAAAAGTAAAATGTTATTTTTCTGGATTTTTATTGTTGATGCAATCATGTGTAGTCTGCATTTTAATGTGGTTGGTGGAGGTAAAGTGTAGTAATGTGTAACAGAATACACAGTGTATTACTTGAGTAAATGTACAATTAGTAAAATAAAGTAAATTACTTTTTGACAGTTACTTTATTTACATTTAAGGCTTTAAAATACTGAATTATGATCTAATATACATTTTTAATTTAACAACATACATTATTTTTAATAGTAAACATATGAAACTGAATGAGTGCCGTTGAAAAACACAATTTTAGCATTTAATTGATTGATCATTGAAGAGATTCCTACCTGCCGCTGTCTGCTGTGGTCATCAGGAGCGACTCTGTCCTCTCTCACTTCCTCTTATAGCCGAAGTCCAGACGTCCCTCGAGAAGTTGTTTGCAAATGCAGCTGCACTTAAACTGGTTCAAATCGACGTGTTTATGCAAATGTAAAGTCATTTAAACATCACTGAGCCTGTTAGAGGAGAAGAATAAACAATAGTTTATTATAATCATCCCGTGATATAATCTGATCTTGTTTTATCACTAAATGCTCTCATCATTACACAAAATCTACAAATGTCATAAAAAGAAGTATTTTTACATTCTTATTGTTGTAATCTAGACTATTACCATACAATAATATAAAAATAGAAAATAATCAGAAGTTAGGCAGATATTTGTTGTTTCAAACTTGTTTTATTAGCTTGGCAGTTTGTTGTTAATTGCACCACTCTGGTATTTTCTCTCATCTTCTTCGTTCTGTGCTGATGTCGCCAGAGATTGTTGAGGTTTATCTGTGAGTTGAACTCTGATACATTGCAAGAGTAGCAAAGGGAAAACTCACACTAATATTTCCTCTTAAAACACGTAACAGCGATCAAACAAATATTGCTGCCTGATATTATTTCATATTGAAACAGTAAATCAGAGGAAGGAAGATGTCTCCTCGGCGGTTTAATCTGTAAAATCTAATTTGTCTGCAGCTCGTCCTCTCAGGAATCTCAGCTGGCGGTTTGTTGTTGGCGCTTTTCAGAGCTAATTGGCCCAAAGGTCAAAACAACAGAGTTCAGTTTCCTCTGAGAGGGATGCTGGGATTAATTATCTGCTCTGGTTAATTAGTCTTTTCAGTCAGACTGGTGGGACTCAGAGCTGCGGATGTAATGAGGTTTTTGCCCTGGTGACTCTGAGCTAAAACTCCAGTAAAAACTGCTGAGAGCTGAAACAACTGATCCGATCTGAAAACCTGATGCTTGTTTCAGTGCAGTACATCTGTTGACCTTCGGTAGAAAAAGCTGATATAATTTAGTTTTGAGTATTGAGAAGTTGCTTAATTAATCCTCCTCATCCCTGGTACGACGTTCCCTCCATCTTGGCACTTAAAATAAATTTAAAGGTATCTCACTGAGAACTTGTGTTGTCAGATTTGACTGACACAAAGAGGCACAATCAGCATAAACACAGGAGCCTTTTTATTTCTAATGTTCAATGAACAAAAAACCCATCCAACATCTGGTATTTTATAGATATATACTATATATTTACACCACAGACAAATGCTTTAGAACACCTATTTTTCCAGTTTCTATTGACATTTACATAGTTTCTGTCTCAATGTTCTCTGAAAATAAAGCACAGAACAAATAAACAAGAAATCATGGAATCTTTTTATATAACAAAATTTGATCTAAATTCATTAAAGTAGACATGTTATGCAGATTTAACAGCTCAACACATTCTTTCTACAATAGAAATCAAAATTTAAAATTAATCGTAAAAAAATGGTAAAAAGTCTGGCAGCAAAAGTTGCCAAATACTTACCATCAAATAACAGTAAAAAACCTTTAGTTATTCTACAGAGATTTAGTTTAAAATACGGATATTTACTTTGGACATTTTGGAGGCTGCTGCTCTTAAGGAGTGCAGTTTGCCGCTTGAGCAGAAATTGAGCATGATCAAACTTTGCCTCTCTTAGTGCAGGGACATTAAGGGTTTAAGACTGTCTGAAATTAAGGTTGGGGCCAGAACAAGCTGCTCTTTAAATGTGATCAACAAAATCTTAAAACCATTTGTAAAACTGACTGGTATCCTGTGTTGGGATGCTTAATTTGGAGTGATGTAGTAGTCTCTACATTTGGAACCAGTTAAAACTCGGGTGCAGTATTTTGCACAAGCTTTAGGCAAGAGAGTGATTTTCAGTTTTTGACTTGCAATATAATGATTGAATTATGCAGAATATACAGTTTAAAATAAAAAACAAACAACAAATATACACATTAATCAATCAATACAGTGAAAATTCTCTAAATCATTGATCATCTAGCCTATCAATAGAAACTGAAATCCTGGTGCAGATGGCCAAAATTAGTTTAACATAATTATGTATGGATTTCTTTATTGTGAATATATAATTTATTTACAAAGCAGTCAAAGTATGTATATCCATGCTTCACTGACGCCCAGGGTTGGGAAAAAATAGACTTGAAGCTTAAACGAACAGAGCAGCAGAAAAGCAGGTCCATCTCCCGTGCAGCAAACACGCTACGGCTGTCACTTTGAATTAATTCACAGTGCTATGGAATTCTTTCAAATTATATAGAACATTAGCATTATGTAATTTATAGGCAAAAAATAGGCAGTTAGGCGAGGTTGTGTAGCTGTTGGTGCTCTGATTCTTTAGCCTCGCTTGGGTGAGAAGCTAACAGGTGACTCCATTTGTTGTTGTGGTTACGTTACTGTAAAGTAGTTGCTTCATACAAAGTCGGCAAACAGCCTTATCTTTATCAATAATTTTGCCATTGATAGAGTAAAATCCAAAATGCTTACACACAGCGCTTCTGAGGTGCGTTAGTGTTGACATGATCCGAGTTTCCTCCAGTTTTGATCACGCTCTCTCTACCTAGCCCTACGTCATGCAATAATTCCAACATGACAGTGCGGTTTAGCCACTGATCTATACAGTGAGTGAGCTAGTGCACACACCTGGTAAACAGAAAGTAGGCCTGGGTCATGCATTGTAGCACCCAGAAGCAGTTAAACTTAAACTCCACCAGGCTTTCCCCTGGCTGAGAGCGCCCTCCTGCAGGGTGGTGAGGCTAGGTATGACCATGGGGATGTTGAGGCCCTAAACCTTCCAATAACCATGCAGGCCGTATGTGAAGGCTGTGCCTGGGAAAACCATGCCAGCAATGCAAAACAACTCAGGAAGAGGCTGGGTGATGCAAAGTTCAAATAATTATCATGATTAAAATACTTATTTTATCAATAAATTTGTGACACATATACTAACATTACATTAAAACATACATATTTTGAGGTGTTCTATTATTTTCCAAGTGTATTACAACTGTATTTCTAACCACAACTACGGATTGTTTCACCTTCTGCCATCTGGTAAACGGTACTGCAGCCTCAAAACCAGAGCCAGCAGGCTCCGAGACAGGTTTTTCCACCAGACTACCAGGCTTATGAAAAATGAACACAAATTACCTGTCTGCACATTACACACACAGCACTTTACACACACCACACTCATTTCACTACCACACTGTAAATCTTACTGCATTGTGTTTCATTGTGTGTTCTTCACACCAACACTAACTTAGTCGGTAGACAGCAGGTTACTGGTAACGTATTTACCAGCAGCAAATAGAAGCAGCTGGGCGGTCTGATGCTTCTTTAATAAATAATATTAGTAACTTATCAAGCTAACTGGCTAAACTTATTAACACTAGCATACTAGCTGTCACTTAAATGAAATTACTTATCTTTTTTTAAAATAAGCATGTGTTGCACATGTCAGTATGTATGATAACAAAAAACACTGTCATGGCAGCATCTCACAAAAAAAACAAATTAAGTCGTCAGCCCTCACAAATAAGTGTAAATCACTTTTTTGATGATGCACAGCAGCAAAAAAGGGTTTCAGCCCTAGTCTTTCCTCAGCATTAGGATGGAACATGGGATACAACAAACATACATTTTTATCACCATTTGATTTGATATGTAGCCCCAACACCAATATGTTGTGCATCAAGACCTAAATACAATAGCTCTCTTTAGCCTCAAGCACCCTATAAGTGGCAGGTTCTGAAGAATGATGGCAGTGTACACATAATATATAAGAAATATCCCTCTGAAGAAGAGTGTCAGACGGATATATTGGATAGTTGCTTGTAATTACTGTCAAATACTATTTATATACAGTAAATCTCATACATTAATTGGAAAAGTGTGTAGATCTATTGGATAGTTGCTTGTAATTACTTTCAGATAATGTTTGTTTAAGGTAATGATTATTAAAATTATGTTTTTGTAAGCCATTTTCGCATGATCCTATTTTTTTGTGCAGTATCAAACCAATATTTTTACCAGGAATTTACTGTAAATAGATGAGATAATCACATACAATTAAAGCCTAAAGCTCTCAAGATACTATTAATGGGTGTTAAAGGAGGATAACTTGAATATAATTTTGCATATTTTTTTTGTGTTTTACATCCAGAAATTTGTGTTTTGATGGGGCAGTCTTAAGGATAAATTAGATAATTCTATGAATTTACAAAAGAATACTGTATAGAACAAGACATTATTTAAATTAGGTACTTTTAAGGTATTTTATGCAATGTTTTTCATTTTTTTTGTGCACATTTATACATTTATTTAGCATTCTAGCAATATTTTATATTTTTTTTGTTTTTATTTAACAACAGTTGGACTGTAAAAATGCAGATAATGTCTACAGTAAATATCTGTATTAAAAAAAAAAATCTTTGTAGGATAACTAAAGGTTTTTTTGTTTGCTTTTACCAATATCTGACAGTGTTTTTTTTTTACTTTTTTAACTTTTTTTTTTAAAAAAACTTTTTTTAACATTATATTTTAAGTAAAAAAACTTTTGCTTTAATTTTACATTCAGTAATAGGATGTGTATTATTTGTATTTTTACATAGAATTCAATGTAACGTAACATTCAAGACCATTAGGTAATTGAAAAATCCTGTTAAAAAAAGTATAATATTCCATTATATTAATTTACAGATTACAGCCTTTATTTTATGAATTTTATGTGAATATTTTTAATAAAAATAATTTACTGTGTTTTTATGACATTTACACGTAATGTAGAAAAACAAAAAAAACTGTAAAATATTACAGTAAATTTCTGAAAATTCTTTTCATTAGTGGAAACCACTCTAATGGTACAAAAAGTAGTTGTTGTTGGGACACTGTTCACTTTGTAAACACTGATGTTACATGGTTTGGATGTTTCATGTTCGTAGGTGATTCTGGTTTTTGGCTCCAGTAGATTTTTGTTCACATCTCTGACTTCCAGAAGGATTTCACTACTGGGAGTCATCCGGTCATTCCAGACTTCTCTGCTGAAGGTTGAAGATTTCTTACACAATGTTCAACTCTCTAAACTGGAGGGTCAGTGTGTTGTCTTTCATCAGGCCTCTCAGCTGAGACGAGTCAGGCTTTGTTAAGCCTGCAGAGAGCTAAAACCT
The DNA here is from genome assembly GCF_910596095.1 of Thunnus maccoyii. NCBI lineage: Eukaryota > Metazoa > Chordata > Actinopteri > Scombriformes > Scombridae > Thunnus > Thunnus maccoyii. Next base: position 34,755,279 of record NC_056538.1, on the reverse strand, counting down.
TCAGCTTCTCCACCATGATAAGCTAACAGCGGTGTGAGTGTTGTTCTTTCAGACTGAACATGAAGAAAACATTTGCCTGACTCAAAAATTCAGTCGGCAAAAACGACCCATAGTTACGTTTACGCAGTAATTATGACCCAGAGAAGTGACGAAGTTCAGATGACGTCAATATAAGGTGACAATTTTCCATATTAGGAGGAGGTTCTGTTCCGCTGTTCACTTCCTGTTTCCAGCTGAATTGTGACATTTTTTTAAAAAACTGTAATGATTGTTGTGGTGTTTACTGTTGCCATGACGACAAAGGTTCCATAGCTTTAAGGAAGTAAAAAACACATTTCAAGTGATCATTATAACCCAAGCCATGATCTTTCCCTAAACCCAACCAGACCTCGACTACTGATAGAAAACGCTGCTATGAGTCTGTCTGGTTGCAGGTACGATCGACCTGTCAGGTTGTTTAATTATGAGGGTGTGTTGGTTTGTGCTATGTCCTTCGAACTGGAACATTTTCAACCTGAGCAGATGTGTCTTGAAGCTTTATCAGAGACATACATAGACATAATGATCATAAAATTTTAAATCATTTACATTTTCAGTTTCTTTGTGATCCAAAAACCACAGATACATAAAGTCAGATTAGGTTGAGGCCCTGTAGAGCAGCAACATAATCATCTTTAACCAGAAATCACAGCTCTGTACAATGAGTGATGTGAACAGCAGGGTGATTACTGTGTTAAAGCAGCTGGGATGTAGAGTTTCACTGTGTGGTGAGTGAACAGTAACACAGAGAAGAACGAGACACACTGACATCTAGTGGCGGCTCTGATTATCACTTATTTACTGTTTATTCATGTTTACATTATGTAACTGCCAGCTGATAGTCTGTGGTACAAACCTCCTTTACTAGATTAACTGTTGTAATAAGTTAACAGGCGAAGCAGCTCAGATGTATCAGGAGATGTTTGAACAAAGTTTCTAGAGATGAATCCAGTCTGCTGCTTGTTGTAAGTGAGGAACGTTTAAAATCTACAATCATGAGAGTTTCAAATCAAAACAGATTTTTGTGGAAATTTCTTTTTATTATATAATATTATTCATGTAAGCATATGCAGTAAATATATTTCTATCATATAAATTGTTTGAATATACATGCACTATGTAAAATATGCCTTTATAAACAACATGAAAAACACGTTTAATATATGTGGTTATTAAACACCCATGCCTTGTTATGAAAATATAGCTGTGCATTATTAAATAACAGTATGTACAATATGAATTACAAATACAACATGTAGCTCACAAGGATATGGAAGTATCGAATGTAATTCTCAGTTTCAATAAATACATTTTATCCAGCTATGTGTTCTGTTAAATAGAAAATCTGTTTTTCAGGAAGTTTCAGAATTTAAATTATGGTTTAATACAACATTATATCTCTTGTGTATCAGCATTTAAAAACTAAAAATATATGTTTATATTATATTTGACTCACTATCTTAAATGTATGACTTAGTATTTGACTTAACATTTTGACTATCTCATAAATTTAAATTGTTTTATCATAATTGTGAATCACAAAGTGAGAATGTTAATAATTTTTATCTATTTTTTTTATTTGAAAATAAAAACTTAAGTCTAAAAAGTCAAAACAGTCTGAAGTTTGACTTTTTATTCACAATCTTATAAAAAGTCAAAACATTGACTTTGTAATTATTAACTTTTACCTAATAAATCTACATTTTGACTCATTGCTTCACAATTATGACTTAAAACATAAGATTTTTAAATTAAATTTTGATTGAAAAAAGTCAAAACCTTCACTAAGTATGATACATTTTACTTAAAATGATTATTATTTCTTATAATTTGACACAGTAAAATGTATCTAATAATTCTGACTTATAACCTTGGCTTGTTCTCATAATTATGACTTTAAGGCAAACTTTTGTCTCATCTCATAATTTTGCATTTAAAAAAGTCAAAACTTATTATTTTGACTTAAACTTTTAAAAACTTGACTCATCTGATTTAGTTCATCAGTTCTGACAAAGTCTCATGTTTTGATTTGATCTCTTACTTTTGAATTAAAAGTCAAAATCTTGACTTAATATATAATAATTTACTGTGTCGTTCTTTACTTTAATCTATTTTTTCTTTTTCTGGTGGAAATGACATTTAACTTATATTAATAGTATTCAAGTATAATATAAATACAATTATTTTTTTAGGAATAGGGCTCCGTTTGGACAGAGTGACAGCAGCTCAGCGTCTTCAGGATGTGCTGTCGTATGTTCGTGGTTCTGATGCCGTAGATGATCGGGTTGAAACAGCTCGGGAACAGCAGGTACATGGTGCTGAAGAAAACCCGAACAGCTGCAGGAAGACCACTTCTGATTCGATACGACAGAAAAGCAACAAGTATGATGGTGAGGCTGACGGTCATGACCATGATGTGGGTGACGCAGGTGTGGAGCGCTTTGATGCCTGACTTGCCGGACCCAAGCACAGAGCTGAATATGACCACATAGGAGGCGGTGATGAAGAAGAAATCGACCACAGCGATGAAGAACACGGAGATCAACCCCACCAGGCTGTTGACAGCAGTGCTTCCACACGCCAGCTCCACCAAGGCCATGTGCTCACAGAAACAGTGGTTTATCACGTTTGTAGCACAGAACGACAGCGGTCCTACCAGACTCACAACCAGCGTGACCATGAGGACATTTCTGACCACAAGTGGGATCACAAACTTGAGGAATCTTGGTAACGCCATGCGTTCATTGTAGTAGAGTGGCGTGCAGATGGCAAAGTAGCGGTCCAGAGCCATCCACAGCAGCAGCGTGGACTGAAAAGCTCCCAACAAGTGGACAATGTAAATCTGAACCAGGCAGCCAATCAGAGAGATTCCCCTCCAGTCAAACAAGAAGCTCAACAGCATGTTGGGGACAAAGAAGAGCGGCGGGCTTAGGTCCACGCACGCCATGCCGGCGATGAGGATGCACATCGGAGAGTGGAGGCTTCTCTGAGAAATGATGACGTACAGAAGCAGGGAGTTGGCCGACAGCGACACAACAAACATGATGAAGAACGGGATGAAGAGGACGGGCCTCAGAGCTCCGAGTTCACTGAAACCATCAAGGATGAAGTGTTCGTGTGAGGAGAAGTTCTCCCTCAGCGGCTCCATCCTCCCCCTCCTCCTAAAACCTCCTTGTCCAGAGTTTCTGTCTGATCACCCTGAACACACAAATAACATCTGAAGAGTTCATTCACTTCTCCACAACGGCAAATTATGTTTCCGTTTGGTGCTTTCTAGTTGCACAAACCCACTTTGGAAATGATTGTTTGCTGTGGTAACACATTATCTCTGATGCTTAAAGGCTGTAATCCAAATGTTAACAGAAGAGCAGCCCCCCCCACCAATAATCAACAGTTAAACAGATGAGCACTATAGAGGTTTAATTTAAGCCTCGACTGTTGTCTTTACTGACCAGAGATTGTTTGTTAGAGACAGATGCTAAAAAAACAAAAAAAACAATTAGAAGTTAAGCAACATTGTTCAAAAAATTTATGAAATTACACAGTGACAATAATATTTACTTAATATTGTAATATTGTTGTGATTTTGTAATTCTTCTTGTTAAGTTTTCTATTTTGTGACACGTGTAACATGAAGACATATCCTCTGTTGCTCTGACTGTTTTTCCCTCTTTGAATCCAGGATCTACAGACACTGTCAAAAGTTGCACATGTAGTAAAAATCTAATGAGTGATTTTCAGCTAAATACATAAATAAATCTGATTTGTCTTGACTTTTAAAAAAGAAAGAAAGAATGTTCCACTTATCACCGTCCTTGTAGCTCCACTTATTTTGTCTCCAATGACAGAAGGCCAAACATTTTGCAAGCTTTTGATCAAAAACATATATTAGCAGGAAACATTTGGTGACTCCAGAGGAAGAAATCATGTCGACCAGAAATGCAGCAATAATATTTAGCAGTTAGTGTCTGCATGCATCTCTGAAAGGTTTCTGTCAGGAGAAAAACAACACATCAACACCATTTTAGTAAACAAACCTCACAAAGAGCAGAGGTGGCTCATCTTTCCTCACGATGTTGGTTTCACACTGAGGAAAGAGCTGAAAACAACAAGACTCATCCAGGAAATTTCTAGACATCAACATCAGTATAGAGAAAGAAATGATACAATAGATCACAACACTAGAGTCAAGCTATATGACAATGAAAAATTAGGTGAACTATTGTCACACAACTGTCAGTTCTTGACTCCAACATGAACCTGAGTTAAACCTGAAGAGCTGCTGACAGTTCAGCTCTGCAGAAAACTAATCAACAGTTGTTACTTGTTGTTAGTGTTTGTGAGTTTGTCCCTAAACTCGTCCTGTCTGCAGTGTGATGAGGTCAGAAGCTGACTCTCCTCCGTCCACCTGTCCCTACTGAACACTCAATCAGCACTTTAATATCCTCCTTCTGATGCTGCTATTGGCTGTAGAGACATACAGAAAATCCCAGACAGTAGCAGCATCATGCAGCCAAAATAATAGCATGTTTGGAAAACTTTGTTTTTCAAGCACCTTTAAATAAAGTGCTTCCCAATAAGGTAAGAAGAACAGAATTGTCCCCTTTGGTTTAATTATTTCCCTTTAATGTACAGTGTTAAATTATTGTAGCTGCGTCACCCGGAGTTACAGGTTATTGTTGCTACTGTGGTCAGTCAGCAGGTGTTAGCGGCAGGTGTTAGCAGCAGGCTAACACCTGTGTTTTAGTGTTTTACTGGATTCATTCTCTTAAATTTGTGCTTGTCACATTATTGTTTAAATCCATTTGTTCTCAGACAGTGTATGAGGGTGACAGTATGTCGGGTTTAATATGTTTATTGATAACAAACCTGTAGTGGATCCTGACATAGCAAATTCAGTGCCAGTGGAGCTGAGGTGGGTCAGGGGTCAGCAGTCAGATTGCAGGTAACTTGTGATGAACGCCAGGGAATGTAGGGTTGGCTGTTGTTCAGAGTTGTTCCCCCAGGTACAACTTACCTTGTCTTCCAGGTTTGGAAGTGCTTATCTGCTGCTGATGAGGCACATCCAGGAACCGACACCGGTACTTACTGCACAAGTATTACCAGTGCTACCTGATTTGGGCACTGGTGCAGAACCTCAAGACCACCTACTCACTGGGACCACAACCCTTTGATTTTGTTTGTCAACCACTTGCTGTCCACTCTACCACCGCCAGCGTCTGTACTCCAGGGAGATCCTGTCTCATATCTCCACAAGGGCCTTTGCCTTATGAAGATACCTCATGCCATTGGAGTCCAATCGCCAAAAATCTATCTGGCGCCAACATCAATAAATATTGTCATACACTTCCAATTGATCTCTCCTTATTGACCTGCTACTATTACACTTCACCTTTCAGAAGTATGACAGCTCACCTGGCAGATTTAAATAGACAGGTCTTCCTGTGACTGTTTCTAAAAGTTACACAAAAACACAGGCAAGTGACACCGAGCAGTGATGTCTCATATTATCAATAAAGAACCATTAACACACAAAGTGACCACAGGACATGTGCAGGGCAGGTAAAAATGATCTGTCGACATCCTCACACACAGGTACCCCCAACACACCGTATGCCTACAATGCAAAAAAAGAAAGCTTAACACTTGTTGTTGATGCAGGGCTCCACTCAACAATGAGACCTCGAGGTCAGGTAAATATTCAGCAACCGCTCATCCTCATAAATACAGTTTTCATTGTGTTTTGACATATTACCAGACAAGCTTACAATTAATCAAATCATCACAAAGGTCTGGGGCTCCAGGGCAGTAGCCCACTTTTCCTAGTTGATAATGCAGCATTGGGCATCTGATACATCACCCAATATTGTCTTATTACAGTATTTAATTACACTAAATTTCAGTGGAGAAATGCCAAAGATTATGTTTGACGTCATCTAGGAAAAGTAGTTTGTCCACCAGAGAGAAATGACATGTTTATTCTTACACTGTAAAATGTCCCACTCACTACATATCTAGGTCATTATTTTTTACTACAACAACCACATTTAAGGATTCTTAAAATGTTTATAATATGCATTTATGTATGTATATATATATATATACAGACAGGTGACAGATTAAAGGAAAAAACAACATAAAGTGTGTCAGTAAGGTGTTGGACCTCCACGTGCCACCAGAACAGCTTCAGAGCTCCTTGTTATTGATCTTACAGTCTCTGAACTCTTCATCATTGTTCATAAAGATCTTCCTCACGTGGTGTTGTGATGATGATGATGATGGAGAGCGCTGTCTAACACGTCAGCTGGGTTGAGATCTGGTGACTGTGAAGGTCATAACATATGATTCACATCATTTAATACTCATCAAACCATTCATTGTCATCCTGGAAGAGACCACTCCCATCAGGATAGACATGTTTCATCACAGGATAAAGCTGATCACTCACAACTACTTTGTATTGATTAGCAGTGACCCTTCCCTCTGAGGGGACAAGTGGACCCAAACCATGCCAGTATAACAGAGCCCCCAGACCCCCTCACTGTAGGGGTCCAGAAGAGTTGCTCTTCTGTTTTTCCTCACATATCGCACTAATGCACGAATATCACGGTCATCAAATGTGTGCTGTCAACCACAGTTTCCACCCCTGTTTACTGATACTATCTCCTCTCATAGATCTAAATGCAGATGTCACTTTAGTCGCTGTTCCTACTGAAACATGAGCCAGCTGAGCGTTTTTGTGACTAAAGCTCCTGCCATCCGTTGCCCCAACAATCAACCCTCTTTCAAAGTCACTTAGATCTTTTCCTCTCGCCATCTTGATACAAAATCAGAATCAACTGGGCCTGCTCAGCATTTTTATACAAGCCACAGAGCATAATCGGATGTTAATTGCTAATTGTAGCATGCAGCTTTGTGGAAGCATCTGTATTTGTTATGTTCCTCCACTCATTTATTCAGGTTTTATATATATATGTATATATATGACGATCATAGTGACCATAAATAAGATTTTCTTGAACTCTCAAATATCAAAAATCCAGCATTAGTCAGACTTTGTTTATTGTGTGTTGGAGGTTTAAGCTTCATCCAACAGTCCTAAACTGGTTTAAATGGTTTACACAAACATTATTTTGATGCTCATACAATATAAATAAAAATATATGTGTTATGTATATATTCGGCTATATCACTAAACTTTATGTCATCTCTCTCTGAGTCCTCTTGTCTCTATACTTGATGTAAACACACTTGTGTTGTTATTTTCCTGTTTTAGGAGAAAATGGCTGTAGAGTTCATTCAACTGGACGCTGTGGTGTCTTTATGGAAGTATATGAACTCCCACTAGAACTTCAGGAGCTCAGAAATCACCTGTTCTCAGGTAAAAGTCTGAACTAAACCGGTAAAACTTTAATCTTGTTGTTTATTATGTTGCATTGTGCATGTGTGGTCTCCATGTGATGTCAGGCGGATGGTGAGTGTGATGTCATCATCATTACTGTATCTGTCACAGTAATGAGCCCCGGCGGAGCTCCGGCAGCGCTTTCCGTCTGTAACACAACACAAAGCCGAACCCCAGAGACGTCTGTGTGGACACTTGGACACTCTGGAGGCTCCAGCCGGCTTCACTAACAGGCCAATTAGCTCACTCTGCATCACAGGGAATCATGAGAGGATGCTCTGCTGTCACCGTGGTTACAACTGAAAACAGAGCAGCTTCAGGCCTTCGCTCTGGGTGTTTAGGCTCTCGTGGAGTGACCAGAGGACAAATGTTTTTGTTTAGTTGTTCTTCCAGCAGGAGTTCGGCTGCAGCAACCAAACAAACTTATTATTTGAAGATTAGAAAAAAGGCCAAGCAAAATCATCATAAAACCATAGTACAGTACAGATATAGAAGTACAATAAAATATACATACTGAAATTCATTGACTGTGATGTACACTTGGAAAGAGAAAATAAAAAACCCACAACAGTACAATACAATTAACTAAAAATGGGTAAGGCTCTGGTTTGCTTTAAGCCAGCACTTAACCTTTGCTGTAAAAGATCTTATATCTGGAATTAATTTGATTTCAGTTGGTAATGTGTTCCAGAGTTGACAAACCTTCACGGAGAAGGGTGATTGTCGATGTGATATTTTACAGCTGCCATTCACCGCGCTCCTAGTTACTCTGCTACTGTCTTGTCTTTGGATATATCTGGAAAGAGGCTCGAAGGGTTAAACTGTTGATGCATTCGAAAACTAATTTAGAAAACAAAAATGAGTAAAGCTCTCAAAACTAAGTGGATTGTATTTTTTCAGTATGTGACAGTGATGCCACTGAACAGGCTTTTTGTCCATTATTTTCAGTGCCTGATTGTATAAGGACGTGAGGTGTCTGACTGTGGATGGTGATGCTTGAGTCCATACTGTTATACAGTATGAAAAATTAGAGAAAATCATAGCATGCATAAATAACTGAGCTGCCTGAGTTGGTATGTAGTGCCTGATTAATTTGAAACAATTTGGTCCTTATTGTTTCTGAAATCTTCTTTACATGTTTATCAAATCTGGATCTAAGATTATTCCTAAACACTTGAAATCATTGACCTTTTAAAATTTTCAAGTGTGCCCTGTTTTCTAATGGAGAAACACATAAAAACTTTTTCTTTTTTTCAAATTCAAGACATGATGATTATGTTGAAGCCATTGATAGACATCATCCAAGTATGCAGTCAGGATCTTCGCTGCTTGCTAGGTGACTTGGCTGGTACATATATGACCGCATCATCTGCATAAAGCTGGCAGCCGGCCTCTGGGCAGCTTGTAGGCAGGTCATTTATAAACAGACTGAAAAGCAGTGGACCCAGGATCGAACCTTGGGGGATACCCATTCTGTTGTTTAAAAGGGATGACTTTTCTTGGTCAACTTTCACACACTGCTCTCTAGTTTGAAGATATGACTCCAATCAACTGCTTGTTTTGAAAAATTGAATGTCAGGTCAAGAAACACTGCCCCCATGACATTACCAAGGAATGCTTTACATTTTCAATGAAATTATAATTTGCAGTTTCTGTGGAACATTTTGGTCTAAGACCAAATTGTTGTGGACGAAGGAGCTGATTGGTCTTTAGGTGGTCAACTAGCTGTGCTGCCACAACCTTCTCAAGACGCTTTGACAGAACAGGAAAAATAGAAATAGGGCGATAGTTGCATATCAGGTCATGATCCCCTGCTTTGAAGACCGCTGTGATGCCTTTTTACAGTTATTTGGGAATTTGCTGGTCCTAGTTGATAAGTTGATGAGATGAGTCACAGGTCTTATCATTATAGAGCTGTATCTCTTAATGAAACAAGTATCCAAATCATAAATGTCTTTTGCCCTAGAATCTGATAATTGATAATCTTGATAACTTTGGTAATTTTTGCTTCATTGACCTCTTGGATACGAAAGGAATCTGGTGATTCTATAGCTTCTGTGTTATTAGTTATAGTTGGAGTATCAATATTTTGTGTTAGCTCCTCTACTGATTATATAAAATAGGTGTTAATTAACGTACCATGGTAGCTTTATCTGTGATGGCCGTACCATTTATTTTTAGTTCCTCAATTCCTTTTTGATTGGATGATTTGTTGGTTGAACTGTTTAAGTGTTTCCAAAGAGATAAGTTATGGCCTTTGATGTTTCCTATAAGTTGTGTGTAGTATGAGGCTTTTTTGTTTTGCGTAATTCCAGGACTAGTTTATTTCTTAAACTTTTGTAGATCAGATAATCAATATTGCATGTACATGTAACTATTTTTACTATTGACAAAAGCGATTTCTGGTTGGATTACTCAAAATAATGTCTAAAGGGGAAATGTGGCAGCATATGTGATTGAAAGAAGGGGACCTGGGAGGGGAAGCCACTGGCCGCTCTTTACATAATCAGAGCTAAATGACTTACAACATGCATCCTCAAACCTGTCTATTGTAGGACATCACATATCCCCTGAAAAAATACAGAATCATTCCAATGTATTCCAGTTTTCAGGAATGCTTCCTCCTATCCTCACCAGCAAAAAAATCTGAGGACACATTTCAAAGGGTGAATGAAGCGTACATAGCAAAACGAATATGAAAGCACACAATATCTACCTGATAACTCTGATCAATTTATCTGATAGCCAACCTCAATCATCCAATTGTCTCTTCTTCCAACTAACCACAACTATTCCACCTACAAACAAGGACTACAAAGACAAGATGGAGCAGAAACTAATATGTGGAAATGCAAAGGAGGCATGGCAGGGGTTAAACATCATGCTGGGTAGAGTCCCCAAACCTGCAGTGATTGACTGCCCGGACTCCACCTCCTTGTAGAGCGTAACAACTTCTTCAGCTGGTTTACCGGCTGCAGCACGCCATCCAACCGGACTCTCCCCAGGCCCAGCCCATCCCACAAAGCTCTCACCATAAAGGGACAGTTGGTGACCACCATCCTGAGCACAGTCAATCCACACAAAGCCTCTGGCCCTGACAGGCTCAGAGGCAAGGTGCTCAAAGACTGCTCCGCTCAGCTAAGTGGAGTCTGCACCAAGCTGTTTCAGTGCCTTCTGGATTCTGGCTGCGTTCCAAGTCAGTGGATGGAATTCACCATAATCCCAATCCCTAAAAAGTCACATGCTAAGTACCTGAATGACTACAGACTGGTTGCTCTGAGACCAGTGCTGTGTAAATGCACTGAGAGAGGAGTGTGTGACCAAATCCGCTTTAAATTAATCAAATCACTTGATAATTTATCACTCATTTTTACCCCTTTATTTTCAATCCACATCACCTCCATTTTATCAATTCATTTTTGTTACTTCCACCCCTATTAGTTGTCTGCCACAATGTCTTTTTTGATACTTCCACTGGAGGGTACCAAAATCTGAACCTAATTCTACACATTATCTTATCATTATCTTTGTTTCTGAGGGCAACAGCAGATTCCATTTGCATCTTGGACTGTCAGCAAACAGTGAATAAGGCAACTGGCTTTCTCAAGAAGCCCCAGCAGCAGCCAAGATCATCCAGTTAAACTGGGGAGGCAGCTCAAGTAACTGACTGTCCCCTTGGAAAACAGGGAGAGGGAGGATATCCCTGCTTTATCGAGATTAAATTAGTCTGCACACCTGCTTTTTAGGGCTAAATTCAAACCTTCCATTCTTCACTGCCAAAGGACGGACATGTAACAAGGTATAATGATAAAAAATATACAACACATTGGGCACACTATTCATATTAACTCTACTACCATGAAAACAGTGAGTCAAATTTTGACATACTTACATTACGCTAAGTGTAAACTCTTGTGACTGTCCTGGATTGCTGTGGACTCAGTTATATGGCACTATGGCACTTATTGAAAATAGGGCCCAAAAACTTCTGAATATACATTAACTACGACTCCCAATGTGCTCCGCTAATGGCACCTTCAACAACAAAGTGTTTAGAATTTATTATGCTCTGATTCTGACTGGCTTCTACTTCATAGCAACAGCAGCTGAGGCTCATGGGTATTGTAGTATTTTTTTAGCTGTTTGCCAAAATGAACATAAACATATGTGTTCATGTCTAATTTCAAGCAGGCACTTTATGAAGTAGCTTTTTTGCTGACATTGACTAAGCATGAGTGTGTGGGTGTCCTCTCTGGAAGAGTTTAAAAGAAGTCGAAGCAGAGTTTCAGCTCAGTTAGGAGCGACGTAGAGGGGCAGCAGGTGAATGTTTGATTCACACATGGTTTTGTAATTTCTACTCTAAGTGATATACTGAGTTTGAAAAAGAAATGATCCATTTGGAGTTTTTTGTTCACATTGTTTCCATGATAATGAGTCTGTTTAGTATTATTATGTTGAATCCTGTTTATGTGTTCTTAATGTTTCAGCTGCACATTTTGCCAAACAAGCAGGAGTTAAAACCAGTGAAATTATAACTAGCAGTTGAAACTATAACAAAATGTAACTTAATTATCATTTTGTTTGCACAGTAGAATTGTTGGGATCATGATAAACTCCACACAGTTTTCATATTTCACACTTGCTGCCTACTTTGACACTGGGCTTCTTAAATACTTTTATTTCATGACTGTTATGTGTCTCTATATTTTTATTGTTAGTGCCAATGTTTTTCTCATTGTGGTTATCTGTATGAACAGAAGCTTACATGAACCTATGTACCTTTTTCTGTGCAGCCTGTTTGTAAATGAACTGTATGGTAGTACAGGGTTGTTTCCATTCCTTCTGGTTCAGATCCTCTCTGACATTCACACTGTTTCTGCTTCTTTCTGTTTCCTGCAGATTTTCTGTTTGTACTCTTATGGAGGTATAGAATTTCTAAACTTAGCCATCATGTCTTATGACAGATACCTTGCTATCTGTTATCCTCTGCAATATAACACACATATGACGTCTAACAGAGCTGCCATCTTCATTGCTGTAATATGGGTACCCCCACTTCTTGTGAATTTTTTGACACTGCCTTTGATTGTTCCTTTGCAGCTGTGTGGAAACATCATCAACAAAGTTTACTGTGACAACCACTCTGTTGTGAAACTGGCCTGCTCTGACACCACAGTCAATAACGTCTCTGGACTTATTGTTATTGCTTTCTCAGTCTTTGGTCCTCTAATTTTAATTCTTTACACATACATGAGGATTCTTAAAGTTTGTTTTTCTGGTTCTAAACAGACCAGACAGAAAGCTGTCAGTACCTGCACACCTCACCTTGCTTCCCTGCTCAACTTCTCTTTTGGAGCTTGCTTTGAAATATTACAGAGCAGATTTAATATGAGCAGTGTACCCAACACATTACGCATCTTTTTATCCTTATACTTTCTTACATGCCCACCAATTTCCAACCCTTTAATGTACGGCCTGAAACTGTCCAAAATCCGTGTTACATGTAAAAGTTTGATATCAAATGTAGGCTATTAGTATTAATACTCATTTAACAGATTTCCCTATTTTCTTTAATGTAATTGGACCTTGTATTATATATTATTTTTTACTTAGGTCTGTCATTCTTTGTACTATATTGTAATGTAGAACTGTCCATTGTGTTATAATTTGAAATAAAAATTGCATTTAACCATACTTTAATAATTTGTCAACCTGTTTTGCTTCTGTAAATATAGTTTTCAGAAAGAGTTGTGTGCATCGTTTTGTGTCAGGAGAAATTAGCTGTATGTATTTACAAGAGAAAATCAAAAGCACTTTTTAAGAGCATGTGAGACATATTTTATTACTACTGTGATGAAGTACTCTTATACAAAGTAAATAATTTCTAACAGTTGTCTTGACTGTTATCATAACTTAATCATTCCAGAACATTTCGATGAAACTGCAATAGGTTGCAGGTTAGTTCTTCACTGTTCTCTAATGTGTGTCAGATACATAAACGATTATCATGACTAACTGTGGAGGCTAAATTAAAATCTAGTCTTCTCTTTTTCATGCAAAATGTGTGGAATAATACTCTTTTTTCTTTTGTAAAAACGGAGTGTACATACTGGTTTTTGACAGGTATAATACACGTCAAGTGAGCACAAACTGTATGATGAGAACCGTTCTCTGTCAAGTTTCACTGCACATCAAAAGTAGATCAAACAGCACTTCCAGTTTCGTCTAGTATGGAGTAGACGTGATTTCGGGGAGCTCCACCTCAACTTCGCCTTTTACCTCTATGTGTCTGAAGTGAGTTATAATGTTCTAAACAATATGATAAAACCAGGTAAATGAAAGAGACAAGAAAAGGGCTCCAGAGAAGAATATTCTGCTGAGAACTTGATAAAGCTAGTGGGCATGGAAAAAGCTAAAGCTAACGTTGCTAAGACATGACTCCATCCACCAACAAGGATGTTCTGGCTGTGATAAATATGCTGAACAGCACAGTCGACAAGAGGTTTGCCAAGCTTAATGGGTCCCTCTCAAACCTTAAATTGGCTCTATCTGATGTCAGCGAATGACTGTCTTGAAATTAAGCTGCCACTGAATTGCATGAGAGGTCAATCGAGGAGCTGTAGAGGCGTCATGATAGCCTAACATCATAGAGCATGCACAACAAGCCAAACTCGATGACCTGGGTGCTTGCTCCCGCTGTCAAAACGTTTGCATAATTGAGGTCAAGGAGAAGACAGAAGATGGTAGACCGACAGAATTTGTAGCATGTTGCACCCAAAGTTACTGGAAGAGGAACACTCCCATCGACCAATTGAAGTGGACCGTGATTGTAACAAAAAATCCAGATGATCTCCTATGATTGAATTTGCAAAACTATTGAGCTAAACGTAATATTGACTATTGGAAAACCCTTCCAATCTCTCTGGTTGGGAAGATTAACGCAATCAAGATGATTGTACTGCTGTGCTTTCTCCATCTCTTTCAGTCAATCCCACATTTTATCACTCAGTCTTACTTTACGCAGTTGTATTCAATTATTATACTCTTCATTTGGAACTATAAAGCCATCAGAATTTACAATTACATCTGGAGAGATTTAATGATGAAGATAGAGGAGGCATATTCAATAAGATATGGGGCCCTGTCCTGACATTTTTTCATGGTAATGACCCTGAAAAAAGCCCATCACCTTGCTGTGTATATTTCTTTTTTATTTTTACGTTTTTTACTACGTGAATACTGTGTACTTTAAAGCTCTGTATTTAATTTAATTATGACTGTAGTTATCGTTATTACCAAGGATGTGCTGCGCTCGTTTGTGTTTCTTTTTCTTTGTTTGTTTGTATTCCTCCTATGCTTAAAAAAACAATAAACACATATTTCAAAAAAAGTCACTGAAACAAAAATTGATGAATCTCACAAAGATGCAACTTTTAGTTATTGTAATTTTGGAAGCATTTTGATTATTTTTACTTTCTTTTTCTTTTGATCATGAATCTTTTGTTTTTTTTAAAAAAGTTTATATTGTTTACCTTTTAATATGTCAAGATTTTTCATTTATTTTTACATAAGTGAGTCTGCCTGCTTTGTTCACTGAGTATACAAACAAGTGTAGACTTAAAACTTAAATTTTTTTTGACAACAGTTATTTTGTCATTTTCTGTTGACTCAGAGCAGCCTGTATGCGCCCAGTATCACGCCAAAGTGTGTAATACACCCTCCAGTCCACCGTGTCAGTGCCACGTTTGCCTCAATTAGGTGTGAAAATTACATGCATGTATACTCAATGCCAACAACTCCATCTTGCAGCTGTAGTATTTCTGGCCTGGAGAAGTGATGCAGAACAGATGACGTCTATATAATGTGACATATTTCCATATCAGGAGGTGGCAGTTTGGGTGGACGGCTAGATAGACATATGCAAAAAGTAGACTTAGCTGCAGGAGACCGCTGTTCGCCTCCCGCTTTCAACTGCAAGTGTTATGTTTCAGGACAGTTTTTTATAAATTGATTGTTGTGGTGTTTACTGCTGCCATGACAACGAAGGTTGTGTAACTTTAAGGAAGCAGAAACCACGTTTCAAGTGATCATTTTAACCCAAACCATGATCTTTCCCTGAACCTAACCAAGTGGTTTTTGTTCCTAAACCTAACTAGACCTTAACCACAGCATTGTCACACCATAAAACATAATTACTTTTTAACAGTGATGTGTAATGGTTTTGGAAAGCACAACAAATGATGTTGTCCTGCCGATTACTGCCGATAGAGGCGCCATATTAGAAAACACTCTTAACATACCCAGGGTTATAAAGAGTGAACTACAGACTGTAAAGACCTCTTGGGCAAATTGTGGATTTTGAGCTGTCTGAATAAAATGGACTTGGCTTGAACTACATTTCAGGGCTGAAAAATGTTGAGAATTTGTATTACAGTTTGCTGATGATGATGTTGTTTCTGTCTTATCTGTCCTTACCTGCGACTGTTACATACCGTACCCATTATTTTTTGACAATGTGTATGCTACCTTGTAATAATTCACCAAAAAAATGAAGAATAAAAAATAAAATAAATACAATCCATCGAAATATCTTAAAAAAGCATTTCAAATACATATCAAATATAAATAGATGGAAAGTTAAGAATGACAAACTTAAAATACTCATGGTAAGTCAAAATGATAAGATACAAAGTCCAAATTATGAATTTTTAGATGTTAATGTTCTTAAAATGATTAAAGAGTCAAAATTTCAGATAATTCAAAACAATGAGATATGTAGAAAACTTGACTCAAAATTGTTACTATAATTTTAAATTATTGTATTTTCACATAACAGGTATCTGAAATGATGACTTAGTACAAATGTTTTTACTTAATAAGCCCTTTCTCAATATAAACGGGAGTAATCGGTCACTGAAAACACCTGTGTGGTCTGTTCTGTTGGGCTTCATGTCAAGTTTGTGTGAATTAAACCATCAAATGAGCCACAGACAGTTTCTGCCCAGAAGGGAAAATCAAGTGTTACAGGCTAAATTCAGGAACAGACAGAGAACTACTTAAAATTAAATAAACAACATTCAGAATCACAATCAACGCACACTATATACATTATAATACCTTAGGCCATATACATGATTTGTGCATTGTGCATTGTGTGGACCTATATTTGAAGAAATAATGAGTCTAACAGTGCAGATCAGAAGGCCTTGTTGAAGAAGTATAAAGTAGTAACTTATTAAGAGTCATATTCAGGTAAAGATGAGTATCTATTATTGAATGAAATATACATAGCTTAATAAAATACAAATAGGTATAAAAGTAAATGTGATGCTATAAAATACATTTAGCTCATTTCTCAATGTGACTCACATGGTGCTCACTACTAAAATACATCTCTGTCAGTAGTTTTGTGGAAGGTATGTCTCTGTATTTTGCATTGTGTGTGCAAGGCAAATTTCCCTCTGGGACAATAAAGTCTTATCTTATATTTACATGAGCAAAACAGACTGAAAAGTAGATTAAGAGTTAATGTACTGTACTTTATTAGTAACATTAAAACAGAATACACAGTTCTACATTAGAATACTACAAAGGTTTGATTAAATTAAAGCCAATAATGAATATTAATAGCCAACATTTGATATAAGACTTTTACTCAAGGCCCGTATTTTGGACATTTTCAGGCCATACATTACAGGGTTGAACAGCGGTGGGCATGTAAGAAAGTATAATGATAAAAATATTCGAAGCATATTTGGTACTCTGCTCATATCAAACCTGCTCTGCAATAATTCAAAGCAAGCCCCGAGAGAGAAGTTGAGCAGGGAAGCAAGGTGAGGTGTGCAGGTACTGACGGCTTTCTGTCTGGTCTGTTTAGAACCAGAAACACAAACTCTAAGAATGTGCAAGTAAGTGTACAGAATTACATTTAAAGCAACAAACATTGTTCCAAAAGATGCAATAAGTCCATATATATTACTTCCACTGGTGTTAGAGCACGCCAGCTTGACAACAGAGTGGGCAGCACAGAAAACTTTATCAATGATATTCCCACACAGCTGCAGAGGAGTAGCCAAAGATAACCAAACGACCACCACAAAACAAGGGTATAACCATGTTATGGCAATAAGTGTGCCAATCTTTTTAGACGTCATGTGTTATATTTTAGAGGACAACAGATTGCGAGGTATCTGTCATAAGACATGATGGCTAAGTTTAAATATTCAACAGCTCCATAAGAATGTGCACAGAAAATCTGCAGGAAGCAAAAAGAGGCAGAAACAGTGTGAATGTCAGAGAGGATCTGAACCAGAAGGAATGGAAACAACCCTGTACTACCAAACAGTTCATTTACAAACAGGCTGCACAAAAAAAGGTACATAGGTTCATGTAAGCTTCTGTTCATACAGATAACCACAATGAGCAAAACATTGGCACCAACAATAAAAAAATACAGTGACATAATTACCATGAAATACAAATATTTGAAAACCCCAGTGTCAAAATAGGCCACAAGTGAAAAATATGAAATCTTTGTGGAGTTTATCATGATCGTCTTTGGTTCACAACAATTCTACTGTGCAGGCAAAGCAATAATCATGTCACCTTTTTGTTACAGATTTGTAAAAATTTACATAGTTTAAACTTGGACTGGACTTCAACATCAAGCACACATGAACATAAGACAGTGTAGTAATAATAAATAGGTTCATTATCATGGAAAGAGTTTTAACAAACACCCTCAAATGTACCGTTTCCTTTTCAAAGTCAAAGTAATGCAGAGGTTAGAAATTACTTTATTTGTGACATGTGAATCCCAACTTTCCCCTGCTGTCCTGCTGTAGTCATACTGTGACTCCCTCCTAACTGAGCCGACACTCTGCTGCAACGACTTTTAAACTTTTCAAGGAGGACACCCACAGCAGCAGACTGACCTCATTATGAAAATAACCACTGACCCATACTGAGAAAGAAGACTTTGTAGTCCACCTACTGTTTAAAATGCAAAAGTATCTGAGCTCGAGGGGAATGCCATGAAATTTTGTACAGACATTCATGGTCCTAGAGGAGGAATCCTCATGACCTTTGACCTGACACCACCAGCACGTCAAACCTTTCAATTATCTATTGTCACCAACAGGTTGGCATGTTTGGTTCAGAAGGAAATGTCTTAACAGCCATTAAAACATCCAAAATGAGAAAATGTCTCACTGAAGGTAAAGAATACAAGTTCTGTAAGTTGAGTAAGTTGTGATGATCTCAACCATAAAATAAGTGGTGACAAGGAAGTTTGGTGACAAAAAGAGCACTGGTATCAGACCAGCAGAAACAGGCGAAAAATGATTTCAAAGGGGTTTTTCTAGGTTGGGTAGAGAGTGACATTGAAGCAGCCAGGGAGCTGAACACGCAAAGATAAGTCAAATGAAAATTTATTACAAAGAGTAATAAAGTGCTTGCTCATGGGGGAATTATTGGGTCTCTGTAAATTAAAGAGTACGATCTTGACCTACTCTATGTGAAAAGTGCCTTGAGATGACTTTTTGTGATATGGTGCTATATAAATAAAAATTGATTGAATTGACTGAATTGAGTAAAAATACTCATTGTAAAAAGACCCTAATGTATGCTCAAAAACTCACCAAATTTGGCACGCACATTAGGTCTGGTGAAGGATTTGATAAAATGTAAAAATTAACCCCTAAAGTGCCAAAATGTGCTCTCTAGCGCCACCTATGTAACAAAATGGCCGCCACGGCCCGTAGGAATGTCGTAGAGAGATCAAACCAAAACTCAATTATTCGTCTCTTCAAGACCTGCAAATCATATGCTGACACCCCTGACCTAAATCCAACAGGAAGTCTGCAATTAGCCTTTCAAAACAAGACTTTGCCCCAATTTTGGACCCCGAACAAACGCTATCTCCTCCGAGGGCTTTAATGGTATCTGCTTCAAACTTTAAAACATGACTTATGACACTGTGCTGAAAAAAAGTTGTTAAAAACTTTGTAATAACTCGAACGGTTTGGATTTAATAAGCCCTAAAAGTTGTAGTGCCACATCACACCTTATAATGTAAACCAATGGGGAGGCAATCTATGGGCATGAACTTTCTGTCAAACAGAGGCTTCTGATGTCTAAATTATAAGTCTGACCACTTTCAAACCTGTATCAGTGGATTCGCCACAGAAATTCCTACTAAAAATGATTTTTAATGTTAGATTTGGCCAAAGTCATGGGATTTATGAGGAGATTTCACAAGAAGTGTACTCTAAAATCCTCCTCTCCAACTGCTCCTGGTGATGTCACTCCCTCAGTGCTGTGAAACATTCCGCAATACACACTCATTATAAAATCACAGGAGGAGCAAGAAAAGACTTTAAAACTCGCACTCTAATATCTCAAAAACAGTAAAAGATAGAAAACACATGTAAATTCAAGATTTGTAGGTTAAAGTCTCGTGACTCATTTAAAGATCAAATGAAGTTTGTATCTAAAACTATGTGGAAGCACTAAATGTTCAAAAAGGTGTGGGTTCACTCACACTCTCCATTCAAATCAAAGTTTGACCAGGTCATGTGGGTTAAAAGTCTTTGCTTTTCTAAAAATAGAGTTGATGAAAATTAGGAAAATAATTTGTTTTACACACAAACTCATCAAGAGTTTTCAATTTACTAATTGAAATTCAAGTAAATGGGCCCAAAACTTACATAATTTTGATGACACAGATGTGAGCAAGACAGACATGTCTCACCCTGTGGAAAATTCTCATCCTGTCAATCAAACTTTCAAAATAAAAGCACACCACACTTGTAAGAAATATCCCTCATTTTTAAAAAGCAAAATGATCTGATCCTGACGGGCCAGAGTGCGAGTTCCCGTCCAACGCTGCTTGCAGCTTTAATTTTTTGTGTGTTTGTTTGTTTCTTTCTTTCTTTATTATTACGCCACTTAAACCCTAAATTTGACCCCCTAAACATGCTCAAAAACTCAATTATTCATCTAATCAAGACCTACAAATCATATGCTGACACCCCTGACCTAAATCCAACAGGAAGTTCGCAATTAGCCTTTCAAAACAAGACTTTGCCCCAATTTTGGCCCCCGAACAAACACTATCTCCTCTGAGGGTGTTAATGGTATCTGCTTCAAACTTAATAAATGACTTATGACACTGTGCTGAAAAAAAGTTCTTAAAAACTTGGTAATCTCTCGAACAGTTTGGATTTAATAAGCCCTGAAAGTTGCCGTGCCACATCAGCCTTACAATGTAAAACAATGGGGAGGCAATCTATGGGCATGAACTTTCTGTCAAACAGAGGCTTCTGACATCTAAACTATAAGTCTGACCACTTTCAAACCTGTATCAATGGATTCGCCACAGAATTTCCTACTATAATATGATTTTTAATGTAAGATTTGGCCAAAGTCATGGGATTTATGAGGAGATTTCACAAGAAGTGTACTCTAAAATCCTCCTCTCCAACTGCTCCTGGTGATGTCACTCCCTCAGTGCTGTGAAACATTCCGCAATACACACTCATTATAAAATCACAGGAGGAGCAAGAAAAGACTTTAAAACTCACACTCTAATATCTCAAAAAGAGTAAAAGATAGAAAACACATGTAAATTCAAGATTTGTAGGTCAAAGTCTCGTGACTCATTTAAAGTTCAAGTGAAGTCTGTATCTAAAACTATGTGGAAGCAGTAAATGTTCAAAAAGGTGTGAGTTCGCTCACACTCTCCATTCAAATATATATGAGTATTTTTCTGTATTCAGCTGCAGTTACTTATTGTCTCTACACACCTCATAGTACACATGTCAATCAAACTTTGACCAGGTCATGTGGGTTAAAAGTCTTTTCTTTTCTAAAAATAGAGTTGATGAAAATTAGGAAAATAATTTGTTTTACACACAAACTCATCAAGAGTTTTCAATTTACTAATTGAAATTCAAGTGAATGGGCCCAAAACATTTATAATTTTGATGTCACAGGTGTGAGCAAGACAGACATGTCTCACCCTGCAGAAAATTCTCATCCTGTCAATCACACTTTCAAAATAAAAGCACACCACACTTGTAAGAAATATCCCTCATTTTTAAAAAGCAAATTGATCTGATCCCGACGGACCAGAGTGCGAGGTCCCGACCAACGCTGCTTGCAGCTTTAATTGTTACTGTAATTTTAAATTATTGTATTTTCACATAACAGGTATCTGAAATAATGACTTAGTACAAATGTTTTTACTTAATAAGCCCTTACTCAATATAAACGGGAGTAATCAGTCACTGAAAACACCTGTGTGGTCTGTTCTGTTGGGCTTCATGTCAAGTTTGTGTGAATTAAACCATCAAATGAGCCACAGACAGTTTCTGCCCAGAAGGGAAAATCAAGTGTTACAGGCTAAATTCAGGAACAGACAGAGAACTACTTAAAATTAAATAAAAAACATTCATAATCACAATCAACGCACACTATATACATTATAATACCTTAGGCCATATACATGATTTGTGCATTGTGCATTGTGTGGACCTATATGTGAAGAAATAATGAGTCTAACAGTGCAGATCAGAAGGCCTTGTTGAAGTAGTATAAACTAGTAACTTATTAAGAGTCATATTCAGGTAAAGATGAGTATCTATCATTGAATTAAATATACATACCTTAATAAAATACAAATAGGTATAAAAGTAAATGTGATGCTATAAAATACATTTGGTTCATTTCTCAATCTGACTCACATGGTACTCACTACTAAAATACATCTCTGTCAGTAGTTTTGTGGAAGTTATGTCTCTGTATTTTGCATTGTGTGTGCAAGGCAAATTTCCCTCTGGGACAATAAAGTCTTATCTTATATTTACATGAGCAAAACAGACTGAAAAGTAGATTATGAGTTAATGTACTGTATTTTATTAGTAACATTAAAACAGAATACACAGTTCTACATTAGAATACTACAAAGGTTTGATTAAATTAAAGCCAATAATGAATATTAATAGCCAACATTTGATATAAGACTTTTACTCAAGGCCCGTATTTTAGACATTTTCAGGCCATACATTACAGGGTTGAACAGCGGTGGGCATGTAAGAAAGTATAATGATAAAAATATTCGAAGCATATTTGGTACTCTGCTCATATCAAACCTGCTCTGTAATAATTCAAAGCAAGCCCCGAGAGAGAAGTTGAGCAGGGAAGCAAGGTGAGGTGTGCAGGTACTGACGGCTTTCTGTCTGGTCTGTTTAGAACCAGAAAAACAAACTCTAAGAATGTGCAAGTAAGTGTACAGAATTACATTTAAAGCAACAAAGATTGTTCCAAAAGATGCAATAAATCCATATATATTGCTTCCACTGGTGTTAGAGCATGCCAGCTTGACAACAGAGTGAGCAGCACAGAAAACTTTATCAATGATATTCCCACACAGCTGCAGAGGAGTAGTCAAAAATAACCAAACAACCATCGCAAAACAAGGGTATAACCATGTTATGGCAATAAGTGTGCCAATCTTTTTAGACGTCATACGTGTGTTATATTGTAGAGGACAACAGATTGCGAGGTATCTGTCATAAGACATGATGGCTAAGTTTAAATATTCAACAGCTCCATAAGAATGTGCACAGAAAATCTGCAGGAAGCAAAAAGAGGCAGAAACAGTGTGAATGTCAGAGAGGATCTGAACCAGAAGGAATGGAAACAACCCTGTACTACCAAACAGTTCATTTACAAACAGGCTGCACAGAAAAAGGTACATAGGTTCATGTAAGCTTCTGTTCATACAGATAACCACAATGAGCAAAACATTGGCACTAATAATAAAAAAATACAATGACATGATTACCATGAAATACAAATATTTGAAAACCCCAGTGTCAAAATAGGCCACAAGTGAAAAATATGAAATCTTTGTGGAGTTTATCATGATCGTCTTTGGTTCACAACAATTCTACTGTGCAGGCAAAGCAATAATCATGTCACCTTTTTGTTACAGATTTGTAAAAATTTACATAGTTTAAACTTGGACTGCACTTCAACATCAAGCACACATGAACATAAGACAGTGTAGTAATAATAAATAGGTTCATTATCATGGAAAGAATTTTAACAAACACCCTCAAATGTACCGTTTCCTTTTCAAAGTCAAAGTAATGCAGAGGTTAGAAATTACTTTATTTGTGACATGTGAATCCCAACTTTCCCCTGCTGTCCTGCTGTAGTCATACTGTGACTCCCTCCTAACTGAGCCGACACTCTGCTGCAACGACTTTTAAACTTTTCAAGGAGGACACCCACAGCAGCAGACTGACCTCATTATGAAAATAACCACTGACCCATACTGAGAAAGAAGACTTTGTAGTCCACCTACTGTTTAAAATGCAAAAGTATCTGAGCTCGAGGGGAATGCCATGAAATTTTTTATAGACATTCATGGTCCTAGAGGAGGAATCCTCATGACCTTTGACCTGGCACCACCAGCAGGTCAAACCTTTCAATTATCAAGGAAAATATCTACTTTATAGATTGGCACAAAATGTAGTACAGACATTCATGGTTCCCAGATGATGAGTCCCAATGACTTCCCTGATCCCCTGATTTTTTAAAATTTTTTATCTATTGTCACCAACAGGTTGGCATGTTTGGTTCAGAAGGAAAAGTCTTAACAGCCATTAAAACATCCAAAATGAGAAAATGTCTCACTGAAGGTAAAGAATACAAGTTCTGTAAGTTGAGTAAGTTGTGATGATCTCAACCGTAGACTGCATATAAGGATGGACGTAGTGAGGTCTGATGTCACCCAAAATTTGTCATTGGAGCTGATTTGAGTCAGCATTAGCTACTTTAGCTAAACTGTGCTAACAGGCAGGTATTGTAATAAAGTAATATTAAACTTAGTGAAATAGTGTGACAATAGTCAGACGATTGCGAGTCCCGGAGCCGGGGAGAGCAGCAGGTGAGCTAACTGTCAATCACAGCTGTCAATCAACACCTACATGGCTTGATCCCAACATGTTTCATATTCACATCTGGAGGCGCAGTGACCACTGGTAAAAACTAGGTGGTGACAAGGAAGTTTGGTGACAGAGAGAACACTGGTATCAGACCAGCAGAAACAGAGGAAAAATGATTTCAAAGGGGTTTTTCTAGGTTGGGTAGAGAGTGACACTGAAGCAACCAGGGAGCTGAAGACTCAAAGATAAGTCAAATGAAAATTTATTACAAAGAGTAAAAAAACTCATTGTAAACAGACCCTATTGTTTTTTGTTTGTTTGTTTCTTTGTTTGTTTGTTTCTTTCTTTCTTATTATTATGAGACTTAAGCCCTAAATTTGACCCCCTAAATATGCTCAAAAACTCACCAAATTTGGCACGCACATCAGGTCTAGTGAAAAATTGTGCTCGAGAGCGCCACCTATGAAACAAAATGGCTGCCACGGCCCATAGGCATGTCGTAGAGAGATAAAACCAAAACTCAATTATTCGTCTCATCAAGACCTACAAATCATACACTGACACCCTTGACCTAAATCCAACAGGAAGTCCGCAATCAGCCTTTCAAAATAAGACTGCCCCAATTTCAGACCCCGAACAAACAATATCTCCTCTGAGGGCGTTAATGGTATCGACTAAAAAACTTTGATACATGACTTATGACACTGTGCTGAAATAAAGTTGTTAAAAACTTTGTAATAACTCCAACGGTTTGGATTTAATAAGCCCTGAAAGTTGTAGTGCCACATCACACCTTACAATGTAAAACAATGGGGAGGCAATCTATGGGCATGAACTTTGTGTCAAACAGAGGCTTCTGATGTCTAAACTATAAGTCTGACCACTTTCAAACCTGTATCAATGGATTCGCCACAGAATTTCCTACTATAATATGATTTTTAATGTAAGATTTGGCCAAAGTCATGGGATTTATGAGGAGATTTCACAAGAAACGTACTCTAAAATCCTCCTCTCCAACTGCTCCTGGTGATGTCACTCCCTCAGTGCTGTGAAACATTCCGCAATACACACTCATTATAAAATCACAGGAGGAGCAAGAAAAGACTTTAAAACTCACACTCTAATATCTCAAAAAGAGTAAAAGATAGAAAACACATGTAAATTCAAGATTTGTAGGTCAAAGTCTCGTGACTCATTTAAAGTTCAAGTGAAGTCTGTATCTAAAACTATGTGGAAGCAGTAAATGTTCAAAAAGGTGTGAGTTCGCTCACACTCTCCATTCAAATATACGAGTATTTTTCTGTATTCAGCTGCAGTTACTTATTGTCTCTACACACCTGATAGTACACATGTCAATCAAACTTTGACCAGGTCATGTGGGTTAAAAGTCTTTTCTTTTCTAAAAGTAGAGTTGATGAAAATTAGGAAAATAATTTGTTTTAAATAAGTATAAAGTAGTAACTTATTAAGAGTCATATTCAGGTAAAGATGAGTATCTATCATTGAATGAAATATACATAGCTTAATAAAATACAAATAGATATAATAGTAAATGTGATGCTATAAAATACATTTGGCTCATTTCTCAATCTGACTCACATGGTGCTCACTACTAAAATACATCTCTGTCAGTAGTTTTGTGGAAGTTATGTCTCTGTATTTTGCATTGTGTGTGCAAGGCAAATTTCCCTCTGGCACAATAAAGTCTTATCTTATATTTACATGAGCAAAACAGACTGAAAATTAGATTAGGAGTTAATGTACTGTACTTTATTAGTAACATTAAAACAGAATACACAGTTCTACATTAGAATACTACAAAGGTTTGATTAAATTAAAGCCAATAAGGGTAAGAATATTAATAGCCAACATTTGATATGAGACTTTTACTCAAGGCCCGTATTTTAGACATTTTCAGGCCATACATTACAGGGTTGAACAGCGGTGGGCATGTAAGAAAGTATAATGATAAAAGTATTCGAATCATATTTGGTACTCTGCTCATATCAAACCTGCTCTGCAATATTTCAAAGGAAGCCCCGAGAGAGAAGTTGAGCAGGGAAGCAAGGTGAGGTGTGCAGGTACTGACGGCTTTCTGTCTGGTCTGTTTAGAACCAGAAAAACAAACTCTAAGAATGTGCAAGTAAGTGTACAGAATTACATTTAAAGCAATAAAGATTATGCCAAAAGATACAATAAGTCCATACATATTACTTCCACTGGTGTTAGAGCATGCCAGCTTGACAACAGAGTGGGCAGCACAGAAAACTTTATCAATGATATTCCCACACAGCTGCAGAGGAGTAGCCAAAGATAACCAAACGACCATCACAAAACAAGAATATAACCATGTTATGGCAATAAGTGTGCCAATCTTTTTAGACGTCATACGTGTGTTATATTGTAGAGGACAACAGATAGCGAGGTATCTGTCATAAGACATGATGGCTAAGTTTAAATATTCCACACTTGCATACGTATACAAACAGAAAATCTGCAGGAAGCAAAAAGAGGCAGAAACAGTGTGAATGTCAGAGAGGATCTGAACCAGAAGGAATGGAAACAACCCTGTACTACCAAACAGTTCATTTACAAACAGGCTGCACAGAAAAAGGTACATAGGTTCATGTAAGCTTCTGTTCATACAGATAACCACAATGAGCAAAACATTGGCACTAACAATAAAAAAATACAATGACATAATTACCATGAAATACAAATATTTGAAAACCCCAGTGTCAAAATAGGCCACAAGTGAAAAATATGAAATCTTTGTGGAGTTTATCATGATCGTCTTTGGTTCACAACAATTCTACTGTGCACGCAAAGCAATAATCATGTCACCTTTTTGTTACAGATTTGTAAAAATTTACATAGTTTAAACTTGGACTGCACTTCAACATCAAGCACACATGAACATAAGACAGTGTAGTAATAATAAATAGGTTCATTATCATGGAAAGAGTTTTAACAAACACCCTCAAATGTACCGTTTCCTTTTCAAAGTCAAAGTAACGCAGAGGTTAGAAATTACTTTATTTGTGACATGTGAATCCCAACTTTCCCCTGCTGTCCTGCTGTAGTCATACTGTGACTCCCTCCTAACTGAGCCGACACTCTGCTGCAACGACTTTTAAACTTTTCAAGGAGGACACCCACAGCAGCAGACTGACCTCATTATGAAAATAACCACTGACCCATACTGAGAAAGAAGACTTTGTAGTCCACCTACTGTTTAAAATGCAAAAGTATCTGAGCTCGAGGGGAATGCCATGAAATTTTGTACAGACATTCATGGTCCTAGAGGAGGAATCCTCATGACCTTTGACCTGACACCACCAGCAGGTCAAACCTTTCATTTATCTTTTGTCACCAACAGGTTGGCATGTTTGGTTCAGAAGGAAATGTCTTGACAGCCATTAAAACATCCAAAATGAGAAAATGTCTCACTGAAGGTAAAGAATACAAGTTCTGTAAGTTGAGTAAGTTGTGATGATCTCAACCATAAAATAAGTGGTGACAAGGAAGTTTGGTGACAAAAAGAGCACTGGTATCAGACCAGCAGAAACAGAGGAAAAATGATTTCAAAGGGGTTTTTCTAGGTTGGGTAGAGAGTGACATTGAAGCAACCAGGGAGCTGAACACTCAAAGATAAGTCAAATGAAAATTTATTACAAAGAGTAATAAAGTGCTTGCTCATGGGGGAATTGTTGGGTCTCTGTAAATTAAAGAGTATGGTCTTGACCTACTCTATGTGAAAAGTGCCTTGAGATGACTTTTTGTGATATGGTGCTATATAAATAAAAATTGATTGAATTGAGTAAAAATACTCATTGTAAACAGACCCTATTGTATGCTCAAAAACTCACCGAATTTGGCACGCACATTAGGTCTGGTGAAGCATTTGATAAAATGTAAAAATCAACCCCTAAAGTGCCAAAATGTGCTCTCTAGCGCCACCTATGTAACAAAATGGCCGCCACGGCCCGTAGGAATGTCGTAGAGAGATCAAACCAAAACTCAATTATTCGTCTCTTCAAGACCTGCAAATCATATGCTGACACCCCTGACCTAAATCCAACAGGAAGTCTGCAATTAGCCTTTCAAAATAAGAATTTGCCCCAATTTTGGACCCCGAACAAACGCTATCTCCTCTGAGGGCGTTAATGGTACCGGCTTGAAACCTTAATACATGACTTATGACACTGTGCTGAAATAAAGTTGTTAAAAACTTTGTAATAACTCGAACGGTTTGGATTTAATAAGTCTTGAGAGTTGCATTGCCACATAACACCTTATAATATAAACCAGTGGGGAGGCAATCTATGGGCATGAGCTTTGTGTCAAACAGAGGCTTCTGACGTCTAAACTATAAGTCTGACCACTTTCAAACCTGTATCAATGGATTCGCCACAGACATTCCTACTAAAAATGATTTTTAATGTTAGATTTGGCCAAAGTCATGGGATTTATGAGGAGATTTCACAAGAAGCGTACTCTAAAATCCTCCTCTCCAACTGCTCCTGGTGATGTCACTCCCTCAGTGCTGTGAAACATTCCGCAATACACACTCATTATAAAATCACAGGAGGAGCAAGAAAAGACTTTAAAACTCACACTCTAATATCTCAAAAACAGTAAAAGATAGAAAACACATGTAAATTCAAGATTTGTAGGTTAAAGTCTCGTGACTCATTTAAAGTTCAAATGAAGTTTGTATCTAAAACCATATGGAAGCAGTAAATGTCCAAAAAGGTGTGGGTTCGCTCACACTCTCCATTCAAATATATGAGTATTTTTCTGTATTCAGCTGCAGTTACTTATTGTCTCTACACACCTGACAGTACATATGTCAATCAAACTTTGACCAGGTCATGTGGGTTAAAAGTCTTTCCTTTTCTAAAAATAGAGTTGATGAAAATTAGGAAAATAATTTGTTTTACACACAAACTCATCAAGAGTTTTCAATTTACTAATTGAAATTCAAATGAATGGGCCCAAAACGTTCATAATTTTGATGTCACAGGTGTGAGCAAGACAGATATGTCTCACCCTGCAGAAAATTCTCATCCTGTCAATCACACTTTCAAAATAAAAGCACACCACACTTGTAAGAAATATCCCTCATTTTTAAAAAGCAAAATGATCTGATCCCGCCGGACCAGAGTGTGAGGTCCTGACCAATGCTGCTTGCAGCTTTAATTTTTCGTGTGTTTGTTTCTTTTTTGTTTCTTTCTTTATTATTACGCCACTTAAACCCTAAATTTGATCCCCTAAACATGCTCAGAAACTCACCAAATTTGGCATGCACATCAGGTCTGGTGAAATATTTGATGAAATGTAAATATTAACCCGTAAAGTGCCAAAATGTGCTCTCTAGCGCCACCTATGTAACAAAATGGCCACCACAGCCCGTAGGAATGTCGTAGAGAGATCAAACCAAAACTCAATTATTCATCTCATCAAGACCTACAAATCATACACAGACAACCCTGACCTAAATCCAACAGGAAGTCCGCAATTAGCCTTTCAAAACAAGACATTGCCCGAATTTTGGAACAAACGCTATCTCCTCTGAGGGTGTTAATGGTATCGGCTTCAAACTTTAAAACCTGACTTATGACACTGTGCTGAAAAAAAGTTGTTAAAAACTTTGTAATAACTCCAACGGTTTGGATTTAATAAGTCTTGAGAGTTGCAGTGCCACATAACACCTTATAATGTAAACCAGTGGAGAGGCAATCTATGGGCATGAACTTTGTGTCAAACAGAGGCTTCTGACGTCTAAACTATAAGTCTGACCACTTTCAAACCTGTATCAATGGATTCGCCACAGAAATTCCTACTAAAAATGATTTTTAATGTTAGATTTGGCCAAAGTCATGGGATTTATGAGGAGATTTCACAAGAAGCGTACTCTAAAATCCTCCTCTCCAACTGCTCCTGGTGATGTCACTCCCTCAGTGCTGTGAAACATTTTGCAATACACACTCATTATAAAATCACAGGAGGAGCAAGAAAAGACTTTAAAACTCACACTCTAATATCTCAAAAACAATAAAAGATAGAAAACACATGTAAATTCAAGATTTGTAGGTCAAAGTCTCGTAACTCATTTAAAGTTCAAATGAAGTTTGTATCTAAAACTATGTGGAAGCAGTAAATGTTCAAAAAGGTGTGGGTTCACTCACACTCTCCATTCAAATCAAAGTTTGACCAGGTCATGTGGGTTAAAAGTCTTTGCTTTTCTAAAAATAGAGTTGATGAAAACGAGGAAAATAATTAGTTTTACACACAAACTCATCAAGAGTTTTCAATTTACTAATTGAAATTCAAGTGAATGGGCCCAAAACTTGCATAATTTTGATGACACAAGTGTGAGCAAGACAGACATGTCTCACCCTGTGGAAAATTCTCATCCTGTCAATCAAACTTTTAAAATAAAAGCACACCACACTTGTAAGAAATATCCCTCATTTTTAAAAAGCAAAATGATCTGATCCCGACAGACCAGAGTGCGAGGTCCTGACCAACGCTGCTTGCAGCTTTAATTTTTCGTGTGTTTGTTTCTTTGTTTGTTTATTTCTTTATTATTATGCCACTTAAACCCTAAACTTGATCCCCTAAACATGCTCAAAAACTCTCCAAATTTGGCACGCATATCAGGTCTGATGAAAAATTTGATAAAATGTAAAAATTAACCCTTAAAGAGCCAAAATGTGCTCTCTAGGACCACCTATGTAACAAAAATGGCCACCACAGCCCGTAGGAATGTCATAGAGGGATCAAACCAAAACTCAATTATTCGTCTCATCAAGACCTACAAATCATATGCTGACACCCCTGACCTAAATCCAACAGGAAGTCCGCAATTAGCCTTTCAAAATAAGACTTTGCCCCAAATTTGGCCCCCGAACAAATGCTATCTCCTCTGAGGGTGTTAATGGTATCGGCTTGAAACCTTAATACATGACTTATGACACTATGCTGAAATAAAGTTGTTAAAAACTGTGTAATCACTTGAACAGTTTGGATTTAATAAGCCCTGAGGGTTGCAGTGCCACATCACACCTTACAATGTAAACCAATGGGGAGGCAATCTATGGGCATGAACTTTGTGTCAAACAGAGGCTTCTGACATCTAAACTATAAGTCTGACCACTTTCAAACCTGTATCAATGGATTCGCCACAGAATTTCCTACTAAAAATGATTTTTATTGTAAGATTTGGCCAAAGTCATGGGATTTATGAGGAGATTTCACAAGAAGCGTACTCTAAAATCCTCCTCTCCAACTGCTCCTGGTGATGTCACTCCCTCAGTGCTGTGAAACATTCCGCAATACACACTCATTATAAAATCACAGGAGGAGCAAGAAAAGACTTTAAAACACACACTCTAATATCTCAAAAACAATAAAAGATAGAAAACACATGTAAATTCAAGATTTGTAGGTCAAAGTCTCATGACTCATTTAAAGTTCAAATGAAGTTTGTATCTAAAATTATGTGGAAGCAGTAAATGTTCAAAAAGGTGTGGGTTTGCTCACACTCTCCATTCAAATATATCTCAAATATAATATTTCTAAAAGTAGAGTTGATAAAAATTAGGAAAATAATTAGTTTTACACACAAACTCATCAAGAGTCTTCAATTTACTAATTGAAATTCAAGTGAATGGGCCCAAAACATTTATAATTTTGATGACACAGGTGTGAGCAAGACAGACATGTCTCACCCTGTGGAAAATTCTCATCCTGTCAATCAAACTTTCAAAATAAAAGCACACCACACTTGTAAGAAATATCCCTCATTTTTAAAAAGCAAAATGATCTGATCCCGACAGACCAGAGTGCGAGGTCCTGACCAACGCTGCTTGCAGCTTTAATTTTTCGTGTGTTTGTTTCTTTGTTTGTTTATTTCTTTATTATTATGCCACTTAAACCCTAAACTTGATCCCCTAAACATGCTCAAAAACTCTCCAAATTTGGCACGCATATCAGGTCTGGTGAAAAATTTGATAAAATGTAAAAATTAACCCTTAAAGAGCCAAAATGTGCTCTCTAGGACCACCTATGTAACAAAAATGGCCACCACAGCCCGTAGGAATGTCATAGAGGGATCAAACCAAAACTCAATTATTCGTCTCATCAAGACCTACAAATCATATGCTGACACCCCTGACCTAAATCCAACAGGAAGTCCGCAATTAGCCTTTCAAAATAAGACTTTGCCCCAATTTTGGCCCCCGAACAAATGCTATCTCCTCTGAGGGTGTTAATGGTATCGGCTTGAAACCTTAATACATGACTTATGACACTATGCTGAAATAAAGTTGTTAAAAACTGTGTAATCACTTGAACAGTTTGGATTTAATAAGCCCTGAGGGTTGCAGTGCCACATCACACCTTACAATGTAAACCAATGGGGAGGCAATCTATGGGCATGAACTTTGTGTCAAACAGAGGCTTCTGACATCTAAACTATAAGTCTGACCACTTTCAAACCTGTATCAATGGATTCGCCACAGAATTTCCTACTAAAAATGATTTTTATTGTAAGATTTGGCCAAAGTCATGGGATTTATGAGGAGATTTCACAAGAAGCGTACTCTAAAATCCTCCTCTCCAACTGCTCCTGGTGATGTCACTCCCTCAGTGCTGTGAAACATTCCGCAATACACACTCATTATAAAATCACAGGAGGAGCAAGAAAAGACTTTAAAACTCACACTCTAATATCTCAAAAACAGTAAAAGATAGAAAACACATGTAAATTCAAGATTTGTAGGCCAAAGTCTCGTGACTCATTTAGAGTTCAAATGAAGTTTGTATCTAAAATTATGTTGAAGCACTAAATGTTCAAAAAGGTGTGGGTTTGCTCACACTCTCCATTCAAATATATCTCAAATATAATATTTCTAAAAATAGAGTTGATGAAAATTGGGAAAATAATTTGTTTTACACACAAACTCATCAAGAGTTTTCAATTTACTAATTGAAATTCAAGTGAATGGGCCCAAAACTTGCATAATTTTGATGACACAGGTGTGAGCAAGACAGACATGTCTCACCCTGCAGAAAATTCTCATCCTGTCAATCACACTTTTCAAAATAAAAGCACACCACACTTGTAAGAAATATCCCTCATTTTTAAAAAGCAAAATGATCTGATCCCGACGGACTAGAGTGTGAGGTCCCGACCAACGCTGCTTGCAGCTGTAATTTCTCCATGTGTCTCATATTGACCCCGTTTTTCTTTGCTTCCCGTTTTAATTAATGTCACATAACCATAAAATTTGGTAGAAATTTGTAGATTTAGATTTCATATCCCCTAATTGATAGTTATTACAAAGAAGCTACCATCAATGTTTCCAGGTAATGAATCTGGTCCTTAGTGTTTAGCTTATGTCAGTGTTTCATAGTTGTAATGCACAAGCTAGCATCTGTTTCCAGATATAAATTTAAATTAAAATAACTAAAACAATGGAGTGACGTTTGTCCACAACTGTGTTTACTTACTATAAATGCCCACATTGTAATAAACAGGAATTCTCCTGTAAGTGGATTTGTCAGGAAGATTCAATTGCTTAATAACATTTATTTTTCCTTATCCATTCCAAATTGTAACAATAGGTGATCTGCAAAGTTAAAGTTTTCTTTCTCATGTTATTTAAAAAACAATATCTGTCATTGTGGTTTCTGATAATGAGGTCAGTCTGCTGCTGTGGGCGTCTTCTTTTTGAAAAGTTTAAAAGAAGCAGAAGCAGATTTTCAGCTCAATTAGAAGCAACTCACAGTCTTATTCACATAATGTTATAAACTGTGTTGTTTTCAGACCTTTGTGATATACTGAGTAAGGGAATGGTAAGTTTAGGGAATTTGCCACATTAATTTCTTTACTGTATGTGGACAGAATACTGTTATGTGCTAATACTTTTCATATGAAGCTGTACTGGCTTTATATATCTAATATAACAATCATCTTATTCCACTCTCTTTTCATTGAGTAAAAACTTCAAACCCACCATTTCACTAAATTGAAATATATTAGAGGTCTTGTGGATCACTTAATACGCATTTTCCTAAAGTCTAAGAAATACTTCTGTATTGAGGAAAATAAAGGAAAATAAAAAAATAAATACTAATAAGTAAAATAATGATCACATGTTTATTTGTTTTGCTGTAAACTAAAGAGAGGATCATCATGAACTCTACACAGTTTTCTTCTTTCACACTTGCTGCCTACTTTGACAACGGGCTGTTCAAATACTTATATTTCATGATTGTCATGTCTTTATATATGTTAATAGTTTGTGCCAATGTTTTGCTCATTGTGATTATCTGTATGAACAGAAGCTTACATGAACCTATGTACCTTTTTCTGTGCAGCCTGTTTGTAAATGAACTGTTTGGTAGTACAGGTTTGTTCCCATTCCTTCTGGTTCAGATCCTCTCTGACATTCACACTGTTTCTGCTTCTTTTTGCTTCCTGCAGATTTTCTGTGTGTATACATATGCAAGTATACAGTTTAGTAATCTAGCCACCATGTCTTATGACAGATACCTTGCTATCTGTTGTCCTTTACAATATAATACACATGTGACATATAACAAAACTGCCTTTCTCATTGCTGTAACATGGTTATACCCGTTTCTTGCTATTTTTATTTTGATATCTTTGAGTTCCTCTTTACAGCTGTGTGGAAACATCATTAACAAAGTTTACTGTGACAACTACTCTATTGTTAAACTGGCATGCTCCGACACCAGAGTCAATAACATCTATGGAATCGTTTACACGTTTACAACAATTGTTCTTGTACTTTTAATCATTTGCTCTTATGTAAGGATTCTTAAAGTTTGTTTTTCTGGTTCTAAACAGACCAGACAGAAAGCCGTCAGTACCTGCACACCTCACCTTGCTTCCCTGCTCAACTTCTCTTGTGGTTGTTTCTTTGAAATAGTGCAAAACAGATTTGATATGAGCAGTGTACCTAATATGTTGCGCATTTTTGTATCATTGTACTTCCTCACATGCCCACCGCTCTTCAATCCTGTACTATATGGACTGAATATAACCAAAATCCGCATCACATGTAAAAGTGTTGTCTTTGGTCGAATGTAAGCTTTTACACTGTACTTGTACTTAAACACATCAATATCTCCCATCAGTTTTTCCATATTGTTATTGTCTAACTGGTCCAGCTGTATAATCTCTTTAGACTCTGTTACTCTTCCTGAAGTTTTTACCTTTTTTCCTGTTTTTTGTGGAGTTTTTCATTATTTCAATGGAGTTGGGGAAGGGTAGAAGGTGTCGTATGTTGTAAAAACTGTAAAGACCTCTTGGCAAATTAGTGGTTTGGATTTACATCTCAGTTCAGTGCTGCAACATTAGTAGTGTAAACAGTAATGATGTCTGCATGTGTTTATTAAATGTCAATATTACCAGTCTTACAATGAATCCCTAAATAAACAGACTGAAACTTTGACTGGCACATTGTCCCTCATTGTACTATTCCTTAAAGATACTTCCACTCCCCGAGAACGCCGGCTTTCAGAGGCTGTAGTGGGTTCAGTTTTAAAGCTACAGTGAACATACTGGTATCATATGAAACTAGGCAACATGAGGAATGTCATGTCATGCTAGCTTGTCAGGAAGGGGGCTAAATAACGCTCCAAAGTTATAGTCGATAACAGTGATGTCTGTATTTACTAAAATATTTATTTACTTTACTTTATAAAAATAAATATCTAAAATGATCATTTGAATTTTTCGGTGACAAAATGTTTTTTGTCATTAAAGACGTGACTACTGACATG
Organism: Thunnus maccoyii; assembly: GCF_910596095.1. Lineage (NCBI taxonomy): Eukaryota > Metazoa > Chordata > Actinopteri > Scombriformes > Scombridae > Thunnus > Thunnus maccoyii. Next base: position 34,719,063 of record NC_056538.1, on the reverse strand, counting down.
GTCTAATATATAATATGGAGTACTGTGAAACATACATCTATTACATCTACATACATGCATCTGTTTTTACAGAAAGAATAATTTCTATTCACATTTGTTAAGGCCACTATGAAAATTTTGCTACTTTGGTGACACCTGCTGCCATGTTTCTTTTAATTTTATTTGTCACCCATGAAAGATTATTAATTTTTACTGGCTATTAACTGTTAACTCTACATATTTGTTCATAGAATTATACAAAAACAAAAAAACAGACATCAGTATATTAAATAATAGATTAATATCAGATTTTTTCATCAGAGATAAGTGCCAATATTTCTGTTAGATGTTCATCACTGAGTAGAGGGCAAACAAATTCAGCTCACTGAATAAGTAACTAGTATCAGCTTCGACTGGACACTGAGAAAATGATTCGCCACTGATTCCAAAGCCAGCTAAATTACAGGTTAGCTCAACATACATGACCCTGATCCATAGAAACCTGCAAGACCAGAAAACACAAAAACTTGCATTGATGTTACATAAATGCATACAGATGGAGAGGAGGAGGAGGAGAGAGGAGCTCAGTGCATCATGGGAAGTCCCCCAGCAGTCTAGGCCTATAGCAGCATAACTAAGGGCTGATCCAAGGCGAGCCTGGTCGGCCCTAACTATAAGCTTTATCAAAAAGGAAAGTTTTAAGCCTACTCTTAAACATAGAGAGGGTGTCTGCACCCCGGACCAAATCTGGTAGATGGTTCCACAAGAGAGGAGCCTGATAGCTGAAGGCTCTGCCTCCCATTCTACTTTTAAAGACTGTAGGAACCACCAGTAAGCTGCATACTGGGAGCGCAGTGTTCTAGTGGGATAATATGGTATTATGAGCTCTTTAGGATATGATGGTGCCTGACCATTAAGGACTTTGTAGGTGAGGAGAAGGATTTTAAATTCTATTCTGGATTTTACAGGAAGCCAATGTAGTGAAGCTAAAATGGGAGAAATATGATCTTTCTCTAGTTTTTGTCAGTACACGTGCAGCTGCATTCTTACCCTTAGTTAGCACTTCTTTACTAGATATGATCAATCTGTCTTTAGTAACAGGCTATGTACCACAGTCCTTTAAAGTAGCTGTAATTAAACCTCTTCTTAAGAAGCCTACTCTTGATTCAGGTGTTTTAGCCAATTATAGACCTATATCTAACCTTCCATTTCTCTCTAAGATCCTTGAGAAAGCAGTCTCTAATCAGTTGTGTGATTTTCTACATAACAATAGTTTATTTGAGGATTTTCAGTCAGGATTTAGAGGCATCATAGCACAGAGACAGCACTGGTGAAAGTTACAGATGATCTCCTTACTGCATCAGACAGAGGACTTATCTCTGTACTTGTCCTGTTAGATCTTAGTGCCTTATTTGACACCAATGACCATCACATCCTATTACAGAGATGTCTTTAATTATGCATAAGGCTTAATAAAATTTGAACGGGAGAGTTACATTAAAATTCACCCCCCATACAGTTGTCATGAACAGGGAAATTAGTTATAGAGACCAAAACCGTTGTTTGTACCAGGCTGTAAACATGTTTATTTCTGGTGTAAAGTTGGGCATTTTAACATGGGGGTCTACGGGGATTCACCTGCTTTTGGAGCCTCAAGTGGCCATTCAAGGAACTGTAAAACTGTTTTTGGCACTTCTTCGTTGGCTTCATTTTTCAGGCCTGGGGGTTGCCGCTTGATAATGAAGTGTTTTTGTATAGTATAGTCTCAGTTTTCTTTAAGATGCATAGAATAGTGTAATGTTATTATAACCCGGCGTCCTGGCTTCACCTAACTATATAAACTTAATAAGAGAATAATAAACAGGACAATGAGTCCAAACTTCTCAACTGAAACATTATTGTGTCAGCCTTGATGACTCTGTGTCCTCCACTGCTCCCCTCTCATATGGGGTACCACAGGGCTCTGTACTTGGCCCTCTTTTATTTTCCCTCTATCTACTCCCACTTGATTCAATTCTCAGGAAAGATGGCATTTCTTTTCATTGCCATGCGGATGACACTCAGATCTATGTCCCCCTACAAAAGTCAGACTCCTACAGTGTTAAGCCATTGCATGAGTGTTTACATGACATTAAAGCCTGGATGTCTCTAAACTTCCTAAATTTTAATGAAAAAAAGACAGAAGTCATGGTCTTTGGTGGCACTTCTGTGACCCCCCTGGTTGATCTGGGTTCTTTGGCACAGTATCACAAGCCAACTGTGCACAATCTGGGGGTAAAAGTGGACACAGACCTTAAATTTGACAGCCAGATTAAAGCTGTGGTGAAGTCAAGCTTTTTCCAGTTGAGGCAGCTGGCAAAAATTAAACCAGTCCTTCAGAGACGACACTTTGAGACAGTAATCCACGCCTTTGTGACCACTCGGCTGTATTACTGCAATGCACTTTATATGGGGGTTAGTGCGTCCTCCATTGCTCGTCTTCAACTGGTGCAAAATGCTGCTGCACGTCTTTTAACTGGCACAAGCAAGTATGAGCACATTTCACCTATTTTAGCTTCACTCCACTGGCTGCCCGTCCATTTTAGGATTCATTTTAAAATTATTTTATTTGCTTTTAAAGCCTTGAATGGCCTAGCTCCACCTTACCTCTCTGAGCTGCTGCACCCCTACACTCCCAGCCGCTCTCTCAGGTCAGCTGACCAGCTGCTCCTGACGGTGCCTAAAGCGAGGCTTAAGCTCAGAGGTGAACGAACATTTGCTGTTGCAGCTCCAAAACTGTGGAACGGATTACCGCTGCACATTAGACATTAGGCCTCCTCACTGTCTCATTTTAAATCTCTTCTTAAAACCCACCTCTCCTCTCTGGCTTTCACACCATGTAGCGTGTTGCATCTTGTGTGAGCAGTGCACTTTATTTATTTTATTTTATTTATTTTATTTGTTTTTATCCTATTTTATTATCCTATCTTATTTGATTTAATCTTATTTGATTTTATTTGTTTTTATCTTATTTTATTTGATTTTATCTTATTTGATTTTATTTGTTTTGATCTTATTTTATTTGATTTGATCTTATTTTATTACCTTTATCCTATTGTGTCCTTCAGCGTTTTATTGTGTTCTGTTGTGCTATTTATTGTGTTTTTTTTATCTTGCTGTGCAGCACTTTGGAAACCTTGTGTTTGTTAAAATCGTGCTATATAAATAAAGTGGATTGGATTGGATTTATTTAGAACATTTCGTTGTAATAGACTGCACAAAATAAAACCTCCACCTACCTCCACCTCGCCTCCCAAACAAAGAATAGTTGAATCTCACTCATTTTTCCCTCCTGACTCCTTTACAGTCAAGATGGGGGCAAAGATAACAAAAACAGGGATTTATTCATCTCGTATCCTGCCTAACTTTAGTGGATCATAATATATCGAGAATGGTATGGTATGGAATTTGGTTCAAGATGAGACCAAACTTTTCTATGGATGTCAGCTTGCCTGCAGCAGGCTGCACAAAAAATATTAGGATGATGGGTCTAGTAGTATATGAGATTAGTTGCAGGAAAATACACAAACAGACACACACTCGACCAAACACATGATCTAAAAATGCTACATGTTCCTTTAAAGCAAGGAAGGAAAACAGGTTTTTTTTCAGAGTTATCTTTTCAAAATGGTAAATAGTAGGAGGTCTGTTTGTTTTAGAAATGAGACTCAGTGAGTGTGTCATCTGATAATGAGGTCAGTCTGCTGCTGTGGGCGTCTCCTGACTAGAAAAGGTTAAAAGCAGCAGAAGCAGATATTCATCTCAGTTAGAAGGGACTCACAGTCTGAGTGCAGAAGGTTCATGTTAGGATTCAAATAATGTCATGACCTAACTGTGGTTTTGTTATTTCTTACTTAAGAATTATATTTAATTAAGGGAATGCCAAGTTCGAGACATCAGTTACAATTCTTTTCTTTGTTATCTGTTTTGTGTCATCGCACTGAATTGTGTTTACGTGTGAAGGATCATGTTAAACTCCACACAGGTTTCATATTTCACACTTGCTGCCTACTTCGACACTGGGGTTTTTAAATATTTATATTTCATGATTGTCATGTCTTTATATATGTTAATCATTTGTGCCAATGTTTTGCTCATTGTGGTTATCTGTATGAACAGAAGCTTACATGAACCTATGTACCTTTTTCTGTGCAGCCTGTTTGTAAATGAACTGTATGGTAGTACAGGGTTGTTTCCATTCCTTCTGGTTCAGATCCTCTCTGACATTCACACTGTTTCTGCTCCCCTTTGTTTCCTGCAGATTTTCTGTTTGTACTCTTATGCAAGTGTGGAATTTTTCAACTTAGCCATCATGTCTTATGACAGATATCTTGCTATCTGTTGTCCTCTACATTATAACACACGGATGACGTCTCATAAGATAACACTACTTATTGCTGTAACGTGGTTATATGCTTATGTTATATGTTTTGTTCCAATAACTTTGAGTGTCCCTTTACAGCTGTGTAGTAACATCATTAACAAAGTTTACTGTGATAACTACTCTATTGTCAAACTGGCATGTTACAACACAACAGTCATTAATATTTATGGACTCACTGCCACAGCTCTTATAGTTTCATGTCCCGTAACTCTAATCTTTTACACGTACATAAAAATTCTTCAAGTTTGTTTTTCTGGTTCTAAACAGACAAGACAGAAAGCCGTCAGTACCTGCACACCTCACCTTGCTTCCCTGCTCAACTTCACCGTTGGGGCTGGCTTTGAATTAGTGCAGCACAGGTTTGATATGAGCAGAGTACCAAATATGCTTCGAATATTTTTATCATTATACTGGCTCACATGTCAGCCACTCTTCAACTCTGTAATGTATGGCCTGAAAATGTCTAATATCCGTATCATATGTAAAAATATGTTTTTTGCTTAAACGTAAGCTATTGTCAGTCCAGAGGTTTGCTGGTCTGATTTAAATGTGTTGCGCTTTATAAACAATAACTGTGCATATTGTCATTGATGATGATGGAGAATAATGTAAAATTCCTTGTTGTGTAAACAGTTTTGCCTCTGTAAATACAGGGAGCATTTAAGATGAACATAACAGAAGTCCGTTCTGGCAAAGGTCAAGTTAAATAACAGTTTTTGAAAGCAGTTTAAATCATGTGTTAGACTGAGGAATGACATTATCTTTGTAATAGAAGAAGATTTACAGTTTTTTCAGTAGCAGGAAACAGCAGTTAAGTGCAGGCACAGCTGTATCTTTTATTTGCTTTGAAAGAAAAAAAAAAACTATTGAATAAACAATTAAACAAGGTTTATAGTTTTCATTTCTTCATTTCATCTGGGACAAACCAGGTAAACCTGAACAGAGAGCATGAACCTTCTTTATGTGTTTCTGAAGACGGATCCTCCCCTCTAACAACACCTTACCTGTCCTTTGATACTGTTGTTACTGTGCTCCAGCTCCTGACTGATGGCTTTTGTTATCTTGTTCAAAAGCTGCAGAGGGAGATCATTTTTTTGTTGTTTCTTTTCAGCCTTGTGGTTTTATGATGAGATTAATTTATAGACTTTATATTTTTGGGCTCTGTGACTTAGAGTTCAGGTGGAAGAGATGATCAGGTTGAATGTTCATGTGAATTGTTCCCTGTGCTGCAAGGGTAAGCCTAGTAAATGTGATATAACACATTAAACAGGTCATTGTGGAAACAACACCTATATGCTCAACAGTGTGCAGCAACCATTGAAAATCTCAGTGAAACCTGACAGCAAACTTCTTACTGGATGTGACTTTAGACTGACAGACATTACGTTCAGTCTGGTCAAACCAGCAGCTGAAGAGTCAGTTAACAGAAAATCTCAAAGACTCTAACAGCTCAGGAGGCTCATTTTGAAATAAACAAGAACTAGTCTGTAGTCTTTCTAAATGACTCAGCTCAGTGTTCAAATATATTATGACACTACTGGAAAACAAGACTTAGAGACTAAAAGTTTTTTTGTTTTTTTGTTTTTTTTTTAAACCCTGCTAGAGGCCCCTTGAGACTGCAGTATTAGTTATATTACATGTTGGATAGAAAAAATACCATAATGAGAATGTTGATATTTTTAGAGACATGGTAAAAAGTCATTTTTTTATATAGGACTTCTCTGCATCAAGCGTCGCAAAGTGTTCCAAGTGCGAGCTAAAGGTGCTGATGCTTGTCAGAAAGCAGCTGAACCTCTCTTCCCCCACACCTTTCCAACGGCAGAATTGAGATCGCTAAGCCAAAAATACAACGGCCACACTCACTTTACACAGCGATCTGCCAGGTGTGTGCAGGTGAGAAAGTAGGTAGGGTTTGAACTTCTCTCTTTAAAAAATGTTTCATTCTTCACACAACTACTTCTGTCACGCATGTAAAAAGCTGAGTGCAACACCATGAATGTCTTCTAGGAGAAAATGCTTGAAAATGTGTGTATTGTTATTCAAATTTGCACAGTTCATTGTTTTTGGCTCCTTTTTTGTTGTAATGATACATCTTCTGATGCTAAGCTAGGGCACATTGCCAGTGATGTGTCCTGAGGTCATTAGGTGTTTTGGGTCTTTTGAACATTAGACACCCTCACTCAGGTGACCCAGCTGAGGTTGATCAAGCCTCAGCTTCTGCCTTAGCTGCACTATGCCACAGATCCACTCTCATCCAGAGCCACCTGGAGGCTTTCTCAGCAGCCTCTTTACTGTTGTAGATGGCCCTCCTCCTCCTCTCGCCTGTGATGCTGAACACAGTGTAAGTCCTACAGAGGGACTGTCCTGAAAAGCCTCTGCACCCTACATCCATAGGCAAGCGCCTTGCCTGCCAGCCTTGTCTGTGGTAGTCACTGACTAGACCCTCGTATTTTTCCCTCTTGTGCTCAAATGCCTCCTCCATATGGTCCTCCCATGGTACGGTCAACAGTGTCAGGTCTGAAGGTGGTCTTGTCAACATGCTGAGGGAACCTGAGTTGCCTACCCAAGTGCACTGTCAGCTGCCAATCCTGTGCAGTGTTGAGAAGCCCTGATGTTGCCTCAGGTGTTGCTCTTGACTTCTCTCCAGCTCTGATGACGCTGATGGTTTGCTTTGAGGGTTTTGACCTCTGGCACCTGGTGATGGCACTGCAGATGATCTCTGTGATGGTCTTGCTTGAGCACCTGGTCGTGACACCAGCAATATTGGCCTTCCCCCAGAGCCTTTGGACATCAGCTCAAGATGTGCTCAAGGGTCCCCTTTCTCTGGAAAAGGGAGCACACTGGTGTATTGACCAAGCCCCAGCAGTGCAGGTTGGATGGGCTGGGGAGGACATCATACACATCCTGGACCAAGAACCTGATGCAGTGTGGCTCTGACCTCCAGAGGGCAGTCTATGAGATCTTCCTCTCCACAACTTGTTCCCATCTAGTCCATGTACCTTACTGTCTCTTTCCCACTGCTCTCACTTCATTCTGGACCAGTTGTAGCTATTCCTTTCCTCAAGCCTTGTCATAATGGGGAGTTGCAGCGGTTCCTAGCCCAGTCCTTCCTCTGACCACTGTTCCTATCAGGACTCCATAGCATAGCCGTGACTCTGCCAGCCTCAGCTCTCTACTTTCATCTGGTCCTGACTGCTACTCCTGCCCCTGAGACTTTAAGGTTGTTTGACTCTTGGAACTGCAGCACCTCCTTTGCTCACAAAACCTTGAACTCCTCCTCATTGAAGTGATGGTAATGCTGCTCAAGCTTTTCGGTAGACCTAGCCATCTCCTCAGGTTGCAGCTGACTCTTTTCCAGGTCTGAGATGGTGGAGATCAGGAACATATAGAGGAGCAGTGGCCACAAGATCCTTGGCAGAATACCGTGTTGGTTAACCCATGCCTTCAATTTTCCTGGAAGGCCCATCCTCTCAACATCTCTCGGCCACCCCTCCAACTCCTTGCAGGTGTTCTTAATGGATATTGTATCTTTGAGGCTGCTGTCCAAGATCTTTCCCAGGCTTTTCACAGACTACTCTGCGATGGTAGGGATTGGTGTTTCTGAGATAGAAAAACAGAACTTGTTCACTACTCTGCCTTTCTCCAAAACCAAAAACTTTGATTTCTCTGTTTTGAAGGACATCCTGGCCCATCCCATCAGCTTCTCCAGCCCCTTCAGGATGCATCTGCCTCCAGGTACTGACTCCATGGCCACTGTTCAGTTGTCCATGAAGGTGCACATTAGTGGTTTACAGATACCGGACTTGGACTTGGAGCCTCTGCACTCTGGTTCAGCAGATTTCAGAGTGCAGCTGTAGGTCAAGGCAGGGTACAGAAGAAGAAGACCACTGGGGTGCAGAGCAGGAGGCGGGCAGCTGAAGATCTGACTTGGCATCAGCGAAGATGGCTGACAGATGATCTGGGAAGTCCAGCTGTGGGTCAATGGAGACTGGTGACTTGAGGTCTAAAAGGACTGGAATCATGAAAACTTGGCAGCCAAAAGGAAACAACTAAACAGGAACCCAAAGACCACGGCTCCATGACTTCGGGCAGGCAGGGACAGGATCATTGCAGCTCAGAAACAGGCCCAAGCAGGAACAGAAGATTGCTGCAGCCCAGCAGGAACAGATGATTGCTGCAGCCCAGCAAGAACAGGTGATTGATGTGGCTGGGTTGGCTGTGTGGGCTGGTGCTTGAGCTGAAAGCTGGAAACCGGTGGCTGAGTCTTAGTGGAGCTGGGGAGCGGAGACTCTGTGGTGCTAGCGAGCAGAGTCTCTGTGGCACTGGGGCTGGTGACCAGTATCCTGCAAGCTAGCTGGCTGGGAAGCAGGCTGAAAGCTAGGAGACTGTGCCACTTTATGGTGTATGGTCTTTACAGTAACATTATCATGGTAACAAATCTGTGTTTTGATGTATTAAATACATTCTAGTCTAACAACAATTTGAACCACAGTGACGTGACCATCAACCTATTCAGCTAACGAAGTGCCTGAGTCTGCAGTATGTGCAGGTCCAATTTTTAATAAATGTGTAAACATGGCATAGTTTTAGTTTTAGGAAATGTTTATACATGTGGCTCTAAGCATAATACCAAAGCAGGGTGACAACAGCATACTTTCAACATTACCACTCAGTCAGTGAGACCAAATGAGGCATTTTGCAACAATGGGCAGTTCAAAGTGCTTTACATAAGACAGAAATAGGCATACAGATATTTAAAAACAGGAAAAAGCAAATTCTCACATTTGAGAAGGTGGAACCAGCAGTTTAGCATGTCTGCTTGGAAAATTGCTTAGGCTACTTGACTATTCGGTTTTCAAAATACTTGCTGGCTCAGTCAGTTCAGTTCTAATGTGTATATGGAAAAGGAAGAATCAATTTCTTTTTCCTTACATTTGTTTTACTCTGCTATGTTTTCAAATTTCCTAACAGCAGGTGGTGTGCTAACCTTTCTGTTAGATGTGACCTGTGATAATGAGGTCAGTCTGCTGCTGTGGGCGTCTTCTGTTTGAAAAGTTTAAAAGAAGCAGAAGTAGAGTTTCAGCTCAGTTGGGAGGGACTCACAGTCTGAGTGTTTGGATTCACACAATGCCATAAACTGTGTATGGATGTGTATTTTTTAAGCTAATCATTATATTTATTGCAAATAAGGGAATGTTAAGTTTAGAGGATCTATGATGTGTGTTTTTGTGAGAATTAATATCTTTACTGTGAGCAGACTGAATGATGCAGTGAGTCCAAAATAAGCATAAATCTGACATTTCAACTTTTACAAATTTGCAATGTTGAAACTAATTAATTCTGTGTAAACTTGAATTGTCATGATGAACTCTTCACAGGTTTCATATTTCACACTTGCTGCCTATTTTGACATTGGGCTTTTAAAATACTTATTTTTCATTATAACTGTGTGTTTTTATATGTTAATAGTTAGTGCCAATGTTTTGCTCATTGTGGTTATCTGTATGAACAGAAGCTTACATGAACCTATGTACCTTTTTCTGTGCAGCCTGTTTGTAAATGAACTGTATGGTAGTACAGGGTTGTTCCCATTCCTTCTGGTTCAGATCCTCTCTGACATTCACACTGTTTCTGTTTTATTTTGTTTAATGCAGATTTTCTGTTTGTACACTTATGTAAATGTTCAGTTTTATAATTTAGCTGTCATGTCTTATGACAGATACCTTGCTATCTGTTTTCCTCTGCAATATAACACGCGTATGACGTCTAAAAAGGTTGCCATTCTAATTGCTGTAACATGGTTATTCCCTCTTCTTGCAATTGTTGTAATGATTTCATTGAATGCCTCTTTAAAGCTGTGTGGAAATATCATTTACAGACTGTACTGTGACAATTACTCTGTGGTGAAACTGGCATGCTATGATACATCAGCCAACAACATCTATGGACTCATTTACACTTTCACTGTATTAACTGGTCTTACGATACTAAACGTTTACAGTTACATGAGAATTCTTAAAGTTTGTTTTTCTGGTTCTAAACAGACCAGACAGAAAGCTGTCAGTACCTGCACACCTCACCTTGTTTCCCTGCTCAACTTCTCTTGTGGTTGTTTCTTGGAAGTATTACAGAGCAGATTTGATATGAGCAGTGTACCCAATATGTTGCGCATTTTTTTATCATTATACTTCCTCACTTGCCAACCGCTCTTCAACCCTGTACTGTATGGATTGAAACTGTCTAAAATACATAGATTATGTAAAAGTCTTGTCTTCGGTAAAATGTGAGCTACTCTTCTTTTATCAGCTGTAGAAAGACTGTTGTTACATCATCAATAGTGGCAGTGCTAATAGTTGTAACCCCTGCTGAAACACATCAAATAAAGTGCTGACTCCTCTTGTAAGTCAGTTAACATTGTCCACTGTGTTTATTTGTCTGTATTCATTTACCAGTACTAATCATGTGTTGCATTTTTTTTATCATTATACTTTCTCACATGCCAGTCAACCCTCTTCTATATGGACTGAATTTAACCAAAATCGACATCATATGTAGAAGTCTTTTCTCTGATAAAATGTAAGATACTAATGTTGAGGCAACAACAATAATTCTTATGTTCAGTTCATAAGAAGCAAATAAAATCACCTCATTCATGTAGCAGATTCTTGACATAAAGTTAATCAAAGAATTACAATCAGTTCATAAGAAACAAGTAAATGAAATCTCCTTATTCAACCCATCAGGAATGAGGGTATTCAGGGAGTGTATCCAATACGTCTCCCTCTGCAGAAGGATTCTGTCTCTGTTGCCACCTCCCCGTGGCATATTCACAGTATCAATGCACATATATATAATGTAGTTCACACAAACTGTGGTTATGGCTGTTAAATGCATCGCCACTGATGATTTATCATCACGATTGCAGATGGAACACTTATGTTCACAGATCCTGGTTTTTAACTCTTGTTTTGTTTTACCAACATAATAACGATCGCATGGGCATTTTAACAAATAAACAACATATTTCGTATTGCATGTGATTCTGCCCCTAACCTTAATCTCCACACCAGATTTTGGGTGGGTGAAATGATGATGCCCTTAATCATAGCATAACAATGTACACAATTATGGCAAGGAAAAATACCGCTGGGAATCTGAGACAGGAAGTGAGTGTGACTCTTAAGCAAATCAGACTTTACTAAAAGATCACATAAGTTGGAGGACCTCTTATAAAAATATCTAGGTCGATTTTGAAATGCATTTGCAATATGAGGGTCGCTCTCCAAAATATGCTAATGTTGACTCACTGCTTTTTGGACTGACTTAGAGATGGAACTATATGTAGAGACTAATGCCAGGAACAGGTCTCTCAGGAACTCGGTGTAAGTAACTCTGATCGCTGAAATAGGTGTACCCTCTTAAGATGATTATCCAATAATGTCTCTCCATACCGCCTACATGTAAAATAATCATGTGACTCAAAAGAATCATCCATATTACAGATTCGTCTGATCCTCAGTAATTGACTGTAAGGTAGACTTTTTTAATGCTGGTGAGTGAAAACTACTAAAATGAAAAAAAAGTATTTCTGTCAGTTTTCTTTTTATATACCTCAGTTTGTATAGAGGTTCCCACTTTTTTCACCAGAACATCCAAAAAAGAAATACGTTCAAGATCAGAACACCATGTGAAATTAATGGATTCCTTCCTTGAGTTCATGAAATCATATGACCTGCCTTAACACCACTGACATGGATTTGATAGTCTTTTCTCTGGCTGTTCTACAGCCTCACTGTCTCACTAATATCTCCATTCCTGCTATCAGTTGTAGTGATGTCATACTATGCGTGTGTCACATGATGAGCTACCTCAGATGGTTTTCTGTGTTTTGGACCACTTTTAAATTTTCCATTATTTATCTTTTTTTGTGTCGTCCCTCCTCGATTCTTTTAATATTGTTCAATTGTTTTAACATTGTTTTACTGTTGTAAAGTGTATTGAGACACCCTGGTGTGACTTTGCACTTTAAATAAATAAACTTTAACTTAAACTTTATTTTAGTTTATTCTGAAATGGTCTCTGCCTAGATAACCAATACCCCCCACCAGTGTGGATGTAGCACTGGCAGGTGGCTGTTCTGCAACCTCTGATCCAGGTTTCAAATGGGTCCAGTCACCCCTGGTTTTCAATCTCAATCTTGAATCTCTAGAAGGGACCCACCAGAGGATCTCAGGCTACACTTAGGCTCATATGGGATTAAACATTCATTAATGTACTCAGGGGCCAGTCCCATAAGGGCCTTAAAAGTGATAATTAAAATCTTAAAAATCGATTCTAAAGTGCTCAGGTAGCAAGTGTAATTAAGCTAAAATTGGGGTTATATGTACTCTTTTGTTAGAATTAGTAAGGAGTCTGGCAGCAGCATTTTCAATTAACTGAAGCCTGGAAAGGTTGTGTATGAGTAGAGTGAGTTGCAGTAGTCTAAATGGGATTTGATGAGTGCATGGATGACAATGTCCAGGTACTTAGGAGACAGAAAGAGATTCTGTGTAACTGGGTAATTATTTTAACATGCTGATTAAAGTTAAGATTATTATCAAAAGTGGTGTCTGGGCCTATGATAATGACCTCAGATTTGTCTGTATTCAGTTAAAGGGAATTATTTGACAGCCAGGTTTGAACTTCATTTAGGCTTGACTGGAGAGTGATTAATTGATTGTGACTGATGGGTTTGAAGGAGAAATAAAGCTGTGTGTCATCTGCGTAAAAGTGGAAACTAATATTGTATCTGGATTATCTGTCCTGGATGTAAATGTGTAAAAGCAGGGGGCCAAGGACTGACCCCTGAGGTACTCCACAAAACAGAGGTTTTAGTGATCTGCAATCACCAATAGCAATACTCATTTTGGCGATAGAAGCAAAACCAGTCTAGCACAGTGCCAGAGATACCAACCCACTTTTTTAGACACTCAATTAAATTGAATGATCTACGGTATCAAAGGTTGCAGTGAGATCTAAAAGGATAAAAATAGATGAGTGGCCAGAGTCAGCTGCTAAAAGAAGATCATTGAGCACTTTGAAGAGTGCAGTTTTTGTGCCTTAGCCCACTGAAAACCTGACCGAAATGTTTCAGAGACTATTTCTGGTCATAAATATAATTACCTGCTCTGCAACTATCTTTTCTAGGACCTTGGCCAGGGATGGAAGTTTGGAGATGGGACGAAAGTTGTTCAGGATATTTGGCTCTAGTGAGGGTCTTTTAAGAAGTGATTGAACTGCGGACCTAAAATGATTGGAGACAGTGCCAGATGTGAGAGAGAAATTGATTATGACAGACATAAAATGACAAAGTAGCTGCATGACTTCTTTAAGGAAACAGGTGGGAAGGATTTCAAGAGGACAGGATGCGGGCTTCATATTGGTAACGGTCTTGTCTACATGATCATCTGAGAATCAAATAAATTTCAGAGCATGACAAATGACTAGGAGGCTCAGGTATTAAAAGAGACAGTGGGGTAATTTGACTTCGTATTGTGATAACTTGGTTGGAAAAAAGATAAAAACTACTCACATTAGGAGGGGCATCTGTAATGTGGCTAATAATATCAAAAGGCAGCCTGGTGTTATGCTGGTTTTTCTCAATGATTGCAGTGAAATAATTTGCTTGAGCATTTTTAATTGCTGAATTGAGTTTTTCATTAAGATTTTTACACTGTCAAGGTGGACAGTTAATTGTGTGGCCTTGAATTTCCATTCTGCTTTACAACAGAATCTCTTCAATGAACAAATTTCCTTGTGTAAGCAGGGCTGAAAAGTATTTTTTGGCTGTCTTGTTTTAAAAAAAGGTGCAATATTTTTGGCCATTTTCATTTGTTTTATTGTATTAATTAATATGTTAAGTTGTGAATCAAAAGCAAAGTTTCAGTTATATTCAATGTGAATTAAAGAATGATGGATCCCACATACTTCTGTCAGTTTCAACTTAATACAGAGAAAATTTAGTTTTTTTAAAAGAAGATGGAAGGGAACCAATATTTTTGGCCACGTCTGTACTTTTACCACTCAAGATTCAGTGTCTGCTGGGACTTTTGGGATGCATGTGTATGTATATCTTATATTAAATCACTATATTTTAAATGCTTTGTTTGAACATTATTTCAGTTCAAAATTAATCAGTGACATACAGAGTCAGATTTAATTGGTCAGTTGCATCTTTTTAATCAGCACATTTCACAGCAAGATATAAATAATAATAAACAGTTTCTCATTGAACCTGCACAGGATCTGTCTGACCTGACAACATTTTATAACAGAACAGATGTTGATACATTTTTCGTATTTTTGACATTTGCAGTCCATACATAATAGGATTCAGAAGTGGTTGTATGATCAGAAAATACAGCGACAGAATGATTTTAAGCACACTGGGCACACTGCTCATATCAAACCTACTCTGCAGGATTTCAAAGCTGCAGCCAAAAGAAAAATTCAACAGAGACACAAGGTGAGGTGTGCAGGTTCTGACGGCTTTCTGTCTCATCTGTTTAGAACCAGAAAAACACACATTGAGGATTTTCATGTAAGAGTAAATGATTGGAAGCAGAGGGACTAAGATGGAGAGAACAACACCAAAGAGCCCATAAATGTTATTCACTTTGGTGTCAGAACATGCCAGTTTAACAACTAGGTAGTTGTGACAATACAAACTGTTTATGATGTTTCCACAAAGCAGCAAATTGATGTTTAAGGATAAAGTGATTAGAAATTTCACAAAAGAATACAACCATATTAGAATAATAAAGATAGGAACATGGTTACATGTCATCCGTGTGTTATATTGCAGAGGAAAACAGATAGCGAGGTATCTGTCATAAGACATGATGGCTAAGTTACAAAATTCTGTGTTTGCATATGTGTAAATACAGAAAATCTGCAGGAAGCAAAAAGAAGCAGAAACAGTGTGAATGTCAGAGAGGATCTGAACCAGAAGGAATGGAAACAACCCTGTACTACCATACAGTTCATTTACAAACAGGCTGCACAGAAAAAGGTACATAGGTTCATGTAAGCTTCTGTTCATACAGATAATCACAATGAGGGACATATTCATAACAATAATAACAAGGTATAACATCGCAGTTATCATGAAATAAAAAGATCTCAAATTTCCAATGTTTAAATAAGCTCCGAGGATAAAATAAGATAAAGTTGATGAAGTTGAATTTAACATCATTCTTGTTTAAAGTGACAAAACAAGTGCAAATACTTAAAAACCTTGTATCATCTACTACCCCAAAAATAAATAATTAGTTTTATTTAAAAAAGGCATCATTTTGAAAAAGAGTATTTTTCGAGCCATTTTTGCTTACCTGGACTTTCATTTCAAAATGTATTTCAAAAAGATTTAGTTTTAAGTCTGACAAAACCATCTGCTCCTTCAAACTAACAGAAATCTGCTCACATCATCCAGACTGCTGCAGTCACCTGTCGGCTGCTTTATACATTTCTCAGGTGAATCCCAACAGACAACAACCACCCATTGCCATCATCATCATCATCATCATCATCATCAGTCTCAACAGTCAAAAATTATTTCATTTATTGCTTTCATGCAGATCTGACTGAAAGTAGTGTGATGGCATTTTCTCTTTCTCGCTATTTTCCTTCCTGTAGTTCTCTCCAGTTACAATCCTGTTGTCTCTCTTCCAGGAGAGCTGGAGTTCAGTCAGGAAGCAGCCTAAAGATAGAAAAGGGCTGCTGTTCATGGAGTTATGTTCCTTACTTTCACGTATCCACACACACTTTACACCACTGATGCCTAACATTCCCATATTTTATTAGGGACTGAGCCCAAAAGGCAGTGACGAGGACTACTGTATTACCCTAACCCTTTGATTTACAATTACAGTTGTCCTCACTCTAACCCTTACCCTATTGTTTTTCATGTGTTTGTTTGTTTGTTTCTTTCTTTCTTTTATTTCTTTATTATTACGGGACTTAAACCCTAAATTTGACCCCCTAAACATGTTCAAAAACTGACCAAATTTGGCACGCACATCAGGTCTGGTGAAAAATTTGATAAAATGTCAAAATTAACCCCTAAAGTGCCAAAATGTGCTCTCTAGCGCCGCCTATGTAAGTAAAATGGCCGCCATGGCCTGTAGGAATGTTGTAGAGAGATCAAACCAAAACTCAATTATTCGTCTTATCAAGACCTACAAATCATATGCTGACACCCCTGACCTAAATCCCTCTAGGAGTGTACACATGGCTGTAATCTCCTTATCTCTCCACCTTGTGAATGTGAAGTCAGTTTGTCCGGGACTAAACTGGGATGTTTGAGAAGGTCAAACTAAAAGTTTACTGTCTCCTTCTAATTTATATTTTCTAACTATCTCATACCAATTGTTTAATGCATTCTCCAGGATTAAATTTTCTCCCTTGTGGTATGTGGTCTGTAAACTCTCTTCTGTTATAAAATACCTGAGAGTTTAACCTCTTCAGGAGTTGAAAAACTATTCAAATAAACAATTTGACAGTTTGCATCTTCTGGCTGTAAAGCCTCATAAACATTGTGAATGAGAGAAGATTCTGAGATATAAAGTCTTTTTCATCAGTTTTTGATAGCGATAGGTTAAGGAAGAGTGTTGTATTGTGGGTAACTTGGAGCATTTGACCGCTGTTTTGGCCCGTCTGCCGTCAGTCCATCTGCCGCAACCTGAATCCAAACGCCACCATCTCTGTGAAGAAAAGGCGTTTTATAGCCGTGACTGTAAATGTGAAGTTGCTCATTTAATTTCATATTTTCAAGAATATGTAAGTATATGAGATCATATTTCTTAAAACACAGTCTTTCTCAATTAATATTGAGCCTTTGGCATCCAATAAAGCGCTCCAATGTGTGTGTGTGTGTGTGTGTGTGTGTGTGTGTGGACCAGTGAAACCAGTGCTGAGGTCTTCCCAGGCTGATTGGTCTCACTGGTTCACAGCTCCGACTGTGTAATTTGCTTCAAAGGGAATTAGTGGAAACTGTGGCTACTGTGAAGCTGCCTCGGGGACAAACATGTTGACATGATGAAATGACCTTTGACCTGAGGGACTTCATTAACGAGCTGCAGTGATGTAACTTCCTCCAGCAGCCTCTGAGCGGTTTACATCAGCTCCATCTGAGAATAGTTTGAGACAAAGTTTTTATTGATGAGTTTCACTTTACATCTTGTGTTGGGAGTTTAAACATTTTCATATTAATAATGATCAAATCATTCTTTTTAGCCTCCTTTAGCTCCTGGTTTTGTTTTTTTCTGTACATTTACTGCACAGTTCAATCTCATTAACCTCTAAACTACCAGACGTATCCGCTCAAGCTGCTGCACAAAACTCAGCTCTGAAAGATTCAAAGAAGTCAAACTGAATCTTCAAAAAAATCATAATTTTTTGAAAGCTCTAAAATATCTGACTTGTGCCTGAAAACCAAACAGACAAAGTCTGTGGTTCAGTGTATTTAAACCCAACTTTAATGGATATAATGTAATTTCATCAGCTCAGTAATTTAAACCTTCACAAGTCTTTAACATGATGTCTGTGTTGTCTGATAAAGGCCACTCCAAACAGAAACACTGAATAAATAATGAGCTTTTATAAATGACTGTCTTCATCCAAACATATGGAGTGAAAAACACAACATACATGTGCAGAGTTTAACCCTTTCATGCAAAGCGGTCACTACAGTGGACAGCTGTTCAAAAGCCGTTTTCTTATATATGCATGGGGTTTTAATGGTATAGTTGCACATCAGCCAACACAGTGGACTCTAGTGTGTCATCACATACGCTGCCATCCATTGGCCGGCCTTTGTAAGCGCAACACACTTTCTCAAAACCATAGACTGTAAAAGCTCAAAACCTAGATGGCCGCCTGCGGGCCGGAAATGCTCAACAGCTCAGGAATATCTCGTCAGTCCTTCTATAGTAACAGACCCTTGCAGGTAAATAAAATTTTGTAACATCAAGTAACAACTAACTGTTAAAATTTCCAAGTATTGATTTTATGTTGGGAGAAAATGACAATTAATCATCTGTCCACTAAGTTGGACAAACTCCTTGAAAAATGCGTTTAAACAAAAATGAGGTTCAAATATTTTTTTTCATGTCTAAAGAGGAATAAAAACACTGACTGAGGTTATCATAATTCATGCATGAAAGGGTTAAAGGAAGCTGTCGGCCTCTGAACAGAACGACAGAGTTTCAGTCACTCTGTAAGTTTGTTGAAACTACATGAAACCAAAGCAGAGCAGGTGAGTAAACAGTCAAGTTTTACCCAATTGTTGCTCAAATTTAAACAAATTTCCAGAAAATTATTGAAAGAAAACATGAATTAAAGCTTCTTTGTTGTGTGAATATCAGCAGATAAACTAATTCTCTGGTCGGTGCCGTTAAACCGTTGCAGAAGAAGAGACACAGCGAGACGACGTCATTAACAAAGAGACAGTCAAAGCTTCAACGATGGAAAGCATGATGGAAATATGACGTTTCTGTTAGTTTCATGTATTGATATGAGGAAGGTTACAGTCTCCTCATCATCGCCCCACACAGATCTGATGTTCGTCATCATTTCTGTGTTTGTATTAATGCAGAGACTAACAGCAGAAATTATGTTCTTAATGTTTTCTGATGCTGTTAAAAGTTTAGATTAAATTTTTGCAGCATCAAAACATAACATTGAATATGATTCTCCGCACACCTGAATGTATGACACACATCATCATCATCATCATCATCATCATCATCATCAGCCACATGATACCAAAGTGTTTCATGTTTCCTGATGATTTTCAGGTTGTTCAGACCAAAATAGTCATAAATAAATAAATAGTATGAGACTGAAGCATAAAATATAAAACACTTGCTGCTCCACACACACTCACACTCACACTCACACACACACTCACACTCACACTCACACACACACACACACACACTCACACACACACTCACACACTCACACACACACACACACACACACACACTCACGCACACACACACACACACACACTCACGCACACACACACACACACACACTCACTCACACACACACACACACACACACACACACTCACACACACTCACACACACACTCACACACACACTCACACACTCACACACACACACACTCACACACACACACACACACACACACACACCTGTACCTGTCCTGTCAGGTCACATCCATAGACTGTAAAAAATATGGACTGTCACATCTTGCCTGGACTTGGACTTTGTGTGTTTTGGGTCTTTTTGTGTTTTTGTGTTCTTTGGGGTTTCCTGGTTTCTGTTTAGTCCTTCTGGTCATGTGGGTTTTCTTGATGTATTTGGGTGGTGGGTTTGAACCGCCTTTTGTTGTTTGGCCTGGCGTGTTGCGTTCTTGGGTTTGGGTTCATGGTGGTTCTTGGACGGGATGGTGTGGGTTGTATTTAGAGTTTTGTGTTTTTTGGGGTTTTGGTTTTGTTGCTGTGTTTCCTCAGCCAATCACTCCCAGCCTGCCCTTGTGTCTCATCACCTGTTCCCCATTCCCTGATTAGTTTAGTCTGTATTTAAGGTCTGGTTTGAGTTGAGTCTTTGTTGGATCATTTGTTTTCTTTAGCTTGTTCTGTGCGGTTCTGTTTTGGGCTGTCCTGTCCTAACCACCTCAAGATTAAAGGTTTTCGTCTACCCTGCAATCTCTGCATGCTGGTCTCTGCAATTGCGTCCATTCCTGCTACTCAACCTGACATGGACGTCGTCACCATGACGTCACCTGTTGGTTTGAACCGCCGTTTTGAAGCCTCAAGTACAGCAGTTTGACTGTCACCATCTTAGATTTTTGGAGCCAGAAGTGACCGTATTTGAACGAAAGGGTTGAGCTGATGCTAGCTATTAGCGTGGTTAGCATGGTACTGCTAATGCTAATTTCCGCCAGCGAAAAACAGAAAAACCATTAAAACAAAATGTACCAAAAAAAACTGAAATGACACAGTTTTGTAGCAAATCCAGTTTGTTTTAATTAAATTGCTGCAAGTTTAACTTTGGTGAATTTTGACCCATTAATCGTTGCTGTTGTCCAACAACAAGTCGTCCTGACAGAGCCGACCTTTGATGGAGAAGCTATCATAGCTTATTAGCTGTATTGCTAACATCCAGTTTTATTGAAGCTCCTCTGTGGGAGTAAAACCTGTTTAGTTTACACAGTTAGGAGACAGAAGGCCATGATAATAAACTAGTAATGACTTTTAATAAACTGAACTTATTGTCCTGTTAGTAACCAAACCAATGTCAGAGGGAAGTAAACAGAACAGCAGAGAGAAAATAGATAGAGAGTGACTAGCGAGCTAGCGGTTAGCAGCTTTTCACCAACCAGCCCTGCGAGTCACTACATCACCAAACCTCTGCCAGGTTCTTTATTTCTGCGTGAGACCAGCAAGAGTTTCTGCAGCAACACACAAAGAGAGGAGACACTTTATACTTTTAATCTTAAATTCAGGGAACAAAAACAACCAAGAAACCAGGAAACACCAACAACCTATGGAGTTTTTACCTGACAGAAGTTCATGTTCTGATTTATCCTCAGTGCTGTTAATGAAATCTCTCAGTTTTTTGGGGAGTTAAAGTCTTTATTGAGGAAAGAATTCATTTTGACTTTATTCATAAACAGTCAGAGATACACCGTGTTTGATTTCACCTTTGACCTCAACAACGAGCTAAAGCAACTTAAAGGTACAGTGTGTAAAATTTAGCGGCATGTAGCAGAACAGACTCGGCAGACATGGAATAACATATTCATAAGTATGCTTTAATTAGCGTATAATCACCTGAAAATAAGAACTGTTGTGTTTTCGTTACCTTAGAATGAGCCTTTATATCTACAGAGGGAGCGGGTCCTCCTCCACGGAGCCGCCATGTTTCTACGGTAGCCCAGAACGGACAAACCAAACACTGGTTCTAGAGAGGGCCTCTTACCTCACTGCCGGATGAAACTGAATCCTACACACTAGTCCTTTTAATCTGGTCTCAGGCTCTTTAAAACCTGATCCAGATTTGAATAAACAGAGTCCGCCCACTCGTCCTGACTGGATTCTCATGTATGTTCAGTCGGTGTGAATCACGTGTTCTGCAGCTGCTGTCAGACAGTTATTAAACCGGCAGGAACCAGGAGACCAGCTCCTGTCCCCGCAGGACCGGACGAGTCCTCGCCGCCTCAAATCTAAACTGAACTGCTGATCTCCTCAAACAGCGAGCCAAAGTAGATTCATGCGTTCACATGTAGACAAACTACACGGCTACACGCTAACTTTGGCCTAAAAGCCTCTCAGATCTCCTCCTGGTCCTAGTCCTGGTCTACCTCTCAGCGCTGATCTTGTACCGGAGGACAAAGTACGCGATGAGCCGCAGAGAGAAGAAGAATATGGCGAGGACGATGAAGTCCAGGTAGAGTTTGGCGTCCAGCATGTCCAGTTCCTTCAGGATGGCGTCTGACTTCTGGAAGTGGCAGGTGTCGTGTTGGTCGCAGTGAAGATCCTCTCGGTCCAGACCGTAGATGGACAGGATGACGCCCTCGAAGCCATATCTGAAACACAGGAAGTATTTTTAGAATACAATAGAAAGCCTTTACTGTCATCGCACATTTCCTGCACAACTAAATTTGCTTGGCAGCCCTGAACCAGTGACAAACTTCACATCAAAGTCTAAAAAAGATATAAAAACAGTAAAATTAAATTTAAGTATAAAAAGTAGCGGCACGGTTTTTTCGGCTTATAATATTATGCCTGTAATTAGTAAACGCGGACACTGCATGTACTGCACATGGACATTTATGGCGTGACTTTTCCACTAGGTGGGGCTGCAGCCCTACAGTAGCTCTTTCTTCAGGATACCAAATACTACACCACACTAGTCTAATCCTAATTTCATCAGGAGGCAGTTTCTCTTTTGGATGATGTTTGAGGGAATGATTTTATCTGGAATTTTAGATTTTGAGTTTAGATGTTGTATAGATGCTAATGTCAGTCCGTTGGTATCTCAACAACTATTCTATGGATTACTGTGACATTTGGTTCAGACATTCATGTTCCCCTCAGGATGAATCCTACTGAGTTTGGTGATCCTCTTTTTCCTTTAGCGCCAACATGAAGTCAAAAATAATGACGTTCCCATCAGCCTCTGCTGTACTTTGTGTTTGGTGCTAAAAAGCAAATGTCAGCATGCAAAAAACAAACATGGAGAACATGGTAAACACAACAAAAATGAGCATGCCTACCTGCCTAACCAGCACCAGTCACCCCCATTATTTACAGCCTTCAGGCCAACAGTCTCAGGAAGAGCTTCTGTCACTGAACCATTATAAAAGATTTACCCGCCTACTGGAAACACAAAAGATGTACTTAATTGTCTGAGTGATTTTACTTTGAATCAGAACGCAGTAGGCTAATAGTTTCCATTGATGTTGAAAACTTCTGGTTGCGTTCCCCATGAAGAAGCTCTGAACTCTGCTGCCTGATACCCGAGAGAGAAACAACACAAAGTCCTCCTGATGCTGTCAGAGCTGCTACACCTTGTTCTCAGTCACAACTATATCCAATATGAATCTAAGTGGTCAGCTTTACACATCAGAGTTGTGTCAATGCAAACCAAGCATTCCCTGCTTTACAGCTTCAAATTAAAAGCTTCTCAAAGACTAACTAATGGGAGCCTTTTATTGTGAAGAATTTATAAGAAGTAAAAATGTGTTCCTCACTGAATTAGCCGAGCTTCATTAGCGGTGCTAAAAACCGGTTGAAAAAACAACATACGGAGCTGTTTGTTCAGCGGATCAGTTAGAAATAATGCATAGAGGAAGAGTACAAGCAGCAACAGCCACAGTGATGATGATGTTTTATGAAGAGCTGCAGACGACCAGCACACCTCCAACAGGTAAACCTCTTATTTTACTTTGCTGTGCTGTGTAATGGTGTCGTGGCTCGGCGTTACTACTCCTACAGCGGAGCAGGGAACTCATGCACTGTGCACGTAGCAGATGTCCATATAAAGAAATCCGTCACGAACTGACGTCAGATCGGGCTGAAAGTAGAAAAAACCGCTGCAAACCGAGCGTTCAGAGCAGCATGAGGATTACTGCTACATACGTTTACCTTGTTATTTGACACGTCAGCCACTTTTAACATGAACATCTGACATTGTGACATTATATATATGTCTGAAAATAAGGAAAAGCATAATACGTCCCCTTTAATTATCTTTTGAACTGACATCATTATCACTGGGTAAACGGTCGATATTTAAAGGTAAAAAGTGAGAGATTCAGTTTCACGCTAACAAACAAAAACAACGTCTTCCGTGACGTCATTATTTCATCAAATAGCGCCCCCACCTGACGTAGGAGATGTAGGACATCCACTGCAG
Source organism: Thunnus maccoyii (assembly GCF_910596095.1). Classification (NCBI taxonomy): domain Eukaryota; kingdom Metazoa; phylum Chordata; class Actinopteri; order Scombriformes; family Scombridae; genus Thunnus; species Thunnus maccoyii. Next base: position 34,695,231 of record NC_056538.1, on the reverse strand, counting down.
GTACCAGGGGATGGTGTCGAAGCTGACGAAGAACCCGGAGAACAGCAGAACCGGGATCGCTGTGACCGGACCCACAAACGTCGCCACCTGCAGGAAATAAACACACCTGAGTGAGCGAAGAATCCGGCAGCGACAGGAAGTGAGGTCACTCAGCCTGAAGGAGCTTCCTGTCTGACCTGCAGAGAGGTGGAGGCGGCGCCGATCAGCAGACCCAGACTCTGAGCCACCAGAGACGTCAGGACACCCAGAGACAGGAAGAGGAAGAAGCGAGCGGCGTCCGGCGGCTGAGCCGTCATCCAGTACACGATACTGCAGTACACCAGCGGGAATACTACCTGCACACAGCACATGCAGTACGTTTACTGGTAACGCTTTATTTTACAGCTCCTTTCACTTTATACTATTTTCCTGGAAATTCTCGGAGTAGTTTGCAGGTATTTAACGGTTGATTTCTAGGACAGTTTGGTACGAATTACAAAAAAAAACTGAAAAAGTGTTAAACTGGTTTAGTTGTTAAGTGCTGATTCATTATATTTGGGTTCATATTTGTTCATTTGCAAAAAATCTTAGTAAATTAGACTCTTAACAATTCTATAACTGACAGGAAATACTTCAAATAATCAGTATGTAGTTTTGTATGTCAAACTACATTTTAGCATATTAGGTTGTTTCTTAAAGATTTCATATATACACAAAGACACATGTTCACATAAATACAGTTTTACCTTCATACACTCAGATATACATGAATTCAAAGTAAACAAACACATGTAGAGGAAAAAGTTTCAACACTGAAGTCATGAAGTTACAGATGTTTGTTTCAGATGTTTTTAACCCTTCGTGTTCCTTTAATCTGAACAAACACTGTAAACATATCAGACTCCTGAATATCTTCAGATGTTTGTTCAGAATCATCTCTGAAAGTTTTTACACTACGTCCAAAAAAACTCTGTGACATCACAACTCGATAATAATCAGAATGACGTCACTTAACATATTGATCCTTGCTAGCTGATACAGAACAATCAGAGTGATCAAATCAATGGAAATCAGTACATGCTTTGACATCATTAAGACTCAGAATGTCCCATAAACATGGTTCTTATATCCTTGCAGCCCTGACAGTCTCCTCTATAAATTCACATATTATTATATATGATTCATTCAGATATGCAGATTTCATCCTCAGGATGTTTCTATGACAGGATGTGATTTTCTCATTATAGAGTGTTTAAATCTTTTATAAATAAAATAAATTTTTATTGTGCAGATAAATAAATAAACATAGTTTCCTTACAGCATGATGAAAATGGTTTATTAGTAAATGTCATTAGAAGATTTAACTTGTGTATTAATTTGCTTTTTATTTACCTCTAAACACAAATCCTTTACTTTAAAAATATAGCTGTTTCCTGCATTTCTGTTTTCTATATTTTAAATAAAAGTGCAGAAAAAAAAAAAAATATATATATATATAAAAATACATATATATATATATAATTAAATGTTTAATATTTCAAACAGCAGCTGTCAGAGAACACGTCGTAAGTTCCTCATCATGTTTGACAAACACAACCTCTGACCTCTGAATATCTAATTAACACTAAACAGTTTCTACAGCAACATGTTATCATGTGATCATGTGATCCGTCTGATCATGTGATCCGTCTGCAGCTGACAGCTGATCAGCACTCTGATGTTACCTGGAAGGGGACGTCGGCCATGGTCTTGGCCAGGTAATAAGCCTTCAGACTGTACCAGTAGTTCAGGTGTTCCCTCAGAAAAACTCCCATCTCCAGAGGAACTGCAGCACAAACACAGTCAACATATGGATCAATAAACAATTTATTATTATTATTATTATTATTAATAATAATAATAATAATAATAATATATGGTTTTAACTGTTTTTCAACATGTTTCTTAAACTTCAAATTTGGATCCAGTGTCACACCAAGATATTTAAAATCAGTAACTGTGTCAGTCTTTTCACCTTTGATGAGAATATCAGCGTTATGAGGTTGTACCATAGTCTTAGAGAAAAACATACCTTTTGTCTTGTTTACATTTAGACTCAGACATGATTGATCAATCAATGTTTGATCCTTTCCAATGCAATTGTTAGCTTAGCAGCAGCTAACTCAGCTGTTTTTGCATGTGTGTACAAACCGGGGTCATCTGCATACATTTGTAGTTCTGCATCATGACACTGTTGAGGGAGATCATTAATATATAGGCTAAATAATAGGGGACCTAACACTGACCCTTGTGGAACACCATTGTGCACTTCATGTTACTGGACAGTGTGTCACCAACTTTAACACTTTGTCTCCTATTAGATAAATATGAAGACATCCATGCCAGTGCTCCAGATGAGAAGTTACATTTAGAGAGTTTTGATATTAAAACATCATGATTGACTGTGTCGAATGCTTTACGCAGATCTAAAAATACAGCACCGACTACTCCTCCTTTGTCAAGTCTTGATTTAATTTGCTCTATTAAGTGCAAGGCAGCAGTTCAGTGGAATGATCTGCTCTAAAGCCAAATTGCAAACAATGTAGACCAGAATATTAATAAAGCTGCAGGTGTATAGATAAATATATTAATAATGCTACAGACGTATAGATAAATATATTAATAAAGCTACAGACATATAGATAAATATATTAATAAAGCTACAGACGTATAGATAAGGATATTATTAAAGCTACAGACGTATAGATAAATATATTAATAAAGCTACAGACGTATAGATAAGGATATTATTAAAGCTACAGACGTATAGATAAATATATTAATAAAGCTGCAGGTGTATAGATAAATATATTAATAAAGCTACAGACGTATAGATAAATATATTAATAAAGCTACAGGTGTATAGATAAATATATTAATAAAGCTACAGGTGTATAGATAAATATATTAATAAAGCTACAGGTGTATAGATAAATATATTAATAAAGCTACAGACGTATAGATAAATATATTAATAAAGCTACAGACATATAGATAAATATATTAATAAAGCTACAGACGTATAGATAAGGATATTATTAAAGCTACAGACGTATAGATAAATATATTAATAAAGCTATAGATGTATAGATAAATATATTAATAAAGCTACAGACGTATAGATAAGGATATTATTAAAGCTACAGGTGTATAAATAAATATATTAATAAAGCTGCAGGTGTATAGATAAATATATTAATAAAGCTGCAGGTGTATAGATAAATATATTAATAAAGCTACAGACATATAGATAAATATATTAATAAAGCTACAGACGTATAGATAAATATATTAATAAAGCTATAGATTTATAGATAAATATATTAATAAAGCTGCAGGTGTATAGATAAATATATTAATAAAGCTACAGACATATAGATAAATATATTAATAAAGCTACAGATGTATAGATAAATATATTAATAAAACTACAGACGTATAGATAAATATATTAATAAAGCTACAGGTGTATAGATAAATATATTAATAAAACTACAGACGTATAGATAAATATATTAATAAAGCTACAGGTGTATAGATAAATATATTAATAAAACTACAGACGTATAGGTAAATATATTAATAAAGCTACAGATGTATAGATAAATATATTAATAAAGCTGCAGGTGTATAGATAAATATATTAATAAAGCTGCAGGTGTATAGATAAATATATTAATAAAGCTGCAGGTGTATAGATAAATATATTAATAAAGCTGCAGGTGTATAGATAAATATATTAATAAAGCTACAGATGTATAGATAAATATATTAATAAAGCTGCAGGTGTATAGATAAATATATTAATAAAGCTACAGGTGTATAGATAAATATATTAATAAAGCTACAGATGTATAGATAAATATATTAATAAAGCTATAGATGTATAGATAAATATATTAATAAAGCTACAGACGTATAGAAAAATATATTAATAAAGCTACAGACGTATAGATAAATATATTAATAAAGCTACAGACGTATAGATAAATATATTAATAAAGCTATAGATGTATAGATAAATATATTAATAAAGCTACAGGTGTGACGAGCAGCAGACTCACAGGTGAGCACGGTGGGCATCAGAGCGGCGAACATGAGGAACAACATGGAGAAGAAGAGGAACCCAGAGTTACTGAGAACCTTCTTGGCCTCGTTCCCGATACCCAGGTACAGCAGACCAATCAGAACGCCGATCCCGATGTGGGAGGAGATTCTCAGATGAGTCAGCACCTGGTGGACCAATCAGAACAGGGGACAGTGAGCGAACGGCCTGCAGTGACTGAAGGAGTCCACCAGGTGTCACTGCGTCTCACCGAGTCTCTGAGGATGCTGAGGAACGTTCTTCTGAACAGGATGCAGAACTGAGTCATACAGCTGGCTGAGAAACTGTGGCAACCCTCAGAGGACGACTCCTGACAGGCAGACAGACAGGTGGAGAGAGAGACAGGTGGAGAGACAGACAGGTGGAGAGACAGACAGACAGGTGGAGAGACAGACAGGTGGAGAGACAGACAAGTGGAGAGAGAGACAGGTGGAGAGAGACGGACAGGTGGAGAGAGAGACAGGTGGAGAGAGACGGACAGGTGGAGAGAGAGACAGACAGGTAGAGAGAGAGACAGGTAGAGAGACAGACAGACAGGTGGAGAGAGACAGACAGGTGGAGAGACAGACAGAGAGGTGGAGAGAGACAGACAGGTGGAGAGACAGACAGGTGGAGAGAGACAGACAGGTGGAGAGAGACAGACAGGTGGAGAGAGAGACAAACAGGTGTAGAGAGAGACAGACAGGTGGAGAGACAGACAGGTAGAGAGACAGACAGACAGGTGGAGAGAGACAGACAGACAGGTAGAGAGACAGACAGGTAGAGAGACAGACAGACAGGTGGAGAGAGACAGACAGGTGGAGAGACAGACAGAGAGGTGGAGAGAGACAGACAGGTGGAGAGACAGACAGGTGGAGAGAGACAGACAGGTGGAGAGAGAGACAAACAGGTGTAGAGAGAGACAGACAGGTGGAGAGACAGACAGACAGGTGGAGAGACAGACAGGTGGAGAGACAGACAGGTGGAGAGAGAGACAGACAGGTGGAGAGACAGACAGGTGGAGAGACAGACAGGTGTAGAGAGAGACCGGTGGAGAGACAGACAGACAGGTGGAGAGACAGGCAGGTGGAGAGAGACAGACAGGTGGAAAGAGAGACAGACATGTGGAGAGAGAGACAGGTGGAGAGACAGACAGGTGTAGAGAGAGACAGACAGGTGGAGAGACAGACAGGTGGAGAGAGACAGACGGGTGGAGAGAGAGACAGACATGTGGAGAGAGAGACAGGTGGAGAGACAGGCAGGTGGAGAGAGACAGACATGTGGAGAGAGACAGACAGGTGGAGAGAGACAGACAGGTGGAGAGAGAGACAGACAGGTAGAGAGACAGACATGTGGAGAGAGACAGACGGGTGGAGAGAGAGACAGACATGTGGAGAGAGACAGACAGGTGGAGAGACAGACAGGTGGAGAGAGACAGACAGGTGGAGAGAGAGACAGACAGGTGGAGAGAGACAGACAGGTGGAGAGAGACAGACAGGTGGAGAGAGAGACAGACAGGTGGAGAGAGACAGACAGGTGGAGAGAGACAGACAGGTGGAGAGAGAGACAGACAGGTGGAGAGACAGACAGGTGAACGAATGAAGTCACACAGCTTTGTACCAAGTTAAGTGATAAATAATAATAATACACGTATTATTATTATTATTATATAGTTTTTGTGATTTTTTTCTGCAATACTCCCTGTATTGTTATTGTTATTGTTATTGTTATTGTATTTGTATATTACTGCGTTGTTAATAAAGTTCTTTTTATAAAAAGCTCATTTTGATGTGTTGATCATATGTATATATATCATGTGTGACAGTCTCATCAGTTTCTGCCTCATTAATCAATGAAATGTTAAAGATTGATATTCAGTTTCTTAGAGCTCTCTTCAGTTTGCTCATTTTTATCGATCAAAAGTCCAAAACTTAAAGATTTACAAAATATGACTAAAATATGTTGAAGAAAAACAGCAAAACTTCACTTTTAAGACGCTGGAAGCAGAGAAAGTTTTAGCATTTAAGGTTGAAATATTATTCCAGGAAAAGGAAAGAGAGTGTGAACATGTGACCGGTTTGTTTCAGTGTGTAAACTTCTTAAACTGATAAATATTTCAGCAGTTTTTCTCTCTTATTCAGCTGGAAAATGACTGAAATGATTAATTGATGATCAAAATATTTGCAGAGTGATCGACTAACGTTGCAGCTCCAGTAAAATCTGAAGCTGATCAATAAAAGGAGTAAAAAGTCAAATATTTCCTCTAAAATGTTGTGAAGTAGAAGTTTAAAGTAGGACAAATACTCACTTGAGTAAAGTACAAGAACTTCAAATCTGTATTTAAGTACTTGAGTAAAGTTATGTAGTTCGATTAATCAAACAGACGTGTGTGTGTTTGTTTGTTTCACCTCCTCAGCTCGCTGCCACAGGAGCGGGTGGAGGTTAGTGTCTCCGTTCAGCTCTGTCTGATAATCCTTCTCACACTTCCTGTCCTGCACGGCTCTCACCAGACGCACCATCTGATCCCCGTACTCCCCCGACGCCACCTCCATCACTGACACGCAAACCAGAAGTCATGTGACCATTTTACAGAAACACAATAAAACATGGAGCTGCAGCTCCTCTGATGTCCACCAGATGCTGCTGTGATCAAAACTCACTGATCTTCTTCTACTGACACAACAAATGTCCTGTTAAAGTTTAACTGTCAATACAACACACACACGCACACACATGCACTAGTTGTGATGTCACACATCCTGCCCGTAGACCCGCCCCTTTAAATCTGGTTTTCACTGAGCTCAGAGAAACTTTCCCCCTTCAGCAGATGAATGAAAACAAACTGCAGAGACGAGAACAAACATCCAGCTGAAGGAAGAAGAACAAACGTGTTTTTGAGCGTTTTCTTACCGAAGTCGGCGGGGTTGTGGTAGGTGGGGCAGTTGAGACCGAGGTCTCGCAGGTAGGGAACCAGACTGGAGACTTTTCCTCTGTAGATACACTGACCCTGACTCAGCACGTACAGCTGAAACACACAAACACATTCAGGCTCTGTGATTGGCTCACCTGCAGCTTCTTTTCACTCTGCTGCTAAACATGCAGATGAGCTGCATGCTGATTGGTTTAAAGTGTAGCATCATGTGACTGTCAGAGACAGATAAAGCTGATTAGCTGTGCTGTTGTGATCACTGATGATTGATTGTGATCATGATTGGTCGGATACACTCAGTGGTGGGAAGTATCTCAGGTACTGTAATGAAGTACAACTTTGAGGTACTTGTACTTTACTTGAGTATTTCCATGTGATGCTACTTTATACTTTCTACTCCACTACATTTATTTGACAGCTTTAGTTACTTTTCAGATGATTCAGAAGATTTTACATAAAATAACATACGTTTATAAATATACTTGAAAATTAAACCAGCGGTTCAAACTTCTTGGCTTTTTACAGTAAATCAGTGTTTGTGTCTCTTTGTTTCAGATGTTTCTGAGTTGTTCACAGTTCCACCAAAGAGACGTTTTCCTTCACATGGTTTCAAATAAATAACTGTTTGAGGCCCAAAGATGTAAAACTCACCAATATTTGACAAAAAATGTATGTAGCAGAACTTTGTTTTTCTTCTTTCCTTCCCAATCTATCATCTCAACACCCCTCAGACCCTAACCCCCTAACCCCCTAACCCTGACCCTAACCCTAACCCCCTAACCCTAACCCTGACCCTAACCCTGACCCTAACCCTAACCCTAACCCTAACCCCAACCCTAACCCTTACCCTAACCCTAACCCTAACCCTGACCCTAACCCCCTAACCCTAACCCTAACTCTAACCCTGACCCTAACCCTAACCCTGACCCTAACCCCCTAACCCTAACCCTAACCCTAACCCCAACCCTAACCCTGACCCTAACCCCCTAACCCTAACCCTGACCCTAACCCTGATCCTAACCCTGACCCTGACCCTAACCCCCTAACCCCGACCCTAACCCTGACCCTAAACCCCTAACCCTAACTCTGACCCTAACCCTGACCCTAACCCCCTAACCCCAACCCTAACCCTGATCCTAACCCTGATCCTAACCCTAACCCTGACCCTAACCCTGATCCTAACCCTAACCCTGACCCTAACCCTGATCCTAACCCTAACTCTGACCCTAACCCTAACCCTGACCCTAACCCTAACCCTGATCCTAACCCTAACTCTGACCCTAACCCTAACCCTGACCCTAACCCCTAACCCTGACCCTAACCCTAACCCTGACCCTAACCCCAACCCCCTAACCCTGATCCTAACCCTAACCCTGACCCTAACCCTAACCTTAACCCTGATCCTAACCCTAACTCTGACCCTGATCCTAACCCTAACTCTGACCCTAACCCTGATCCTGATCCTAACCCTAACCCTAACCCTGACCCTAACCCCTAACCCTGACCCTAACCCTGACCCTAACCCTGATCCTAACCCTAACCCTGACCCTAACCCTGACCCTAACCCTGATCCTAACCCTAACCCTGACCCTAACCCTGACCCTAACCCTGACCCTAACCCTGATCCTAACCCTAACCCTGACCCTAACCCTGACCCTAACCCTGATCCTAACCCTAACCCTAACCCTGACCCTAACCCCCTAACCCTGACCCTAACCCTGACCCTAACCCTGACCCTAACCCTAACCCTGACCCTAACCCTGACCCTAACCCTGACCCTAACCCCCTAACCCTGATCCTAACCCTAACCCTGACCCTAACCCTAACCTTAACCCTGATCCTAACCCTAACTCTGACCCTAACTCTGACTCTCAGAGTTCAAACCGGCTCCACCTCCAGCAGCTGCAACAATGACAGGCTGTTTTTGCACTGACTCATCAGTATTCAGTATCAGTCACAGCCCGATTCTCTGCAAAACCAGTACTTATACTTAAATACTAAAGTAAGTTTGGCTGCTAATACTTCTGTACTTTTACTTAAGTAGGATTTTTATACTACCACTTTTACCTCAGTAAAGGATCTGAGTATTTCTTCCACCACTGGCTGCAGGTAGCTGCTGCTCTTCTCTTTCAGACACGTTTTAACATCACATTTGTTCACATTTAGTTAAATCCATTTAAAGTCGTATGAATCAGTTGTCAGCAGCTGCAGTGTAACATGATGTTCAGACAACCATCACTGATCACTGTGATACTGAAGGAAACTCAAACATGATGGGCAGGTTCTGCAGCCTCGTTTTTCTCTGTTTCTAAGCAGATTTATGGAGGTTTATCGGTGATTATGTCAGAGATAAGGATCCTCAGGAAGTGTGAGTCACACTGAATAATATCAAATTGATCACCTTGTCGAAGAGCTCGAACAGTTTGGCGCTGGGCTGGTGGATGGTGCAGATGACGGTGCGTCCTCCCTGAGCCAGAGCCTTCAGCAGAGACACCACCTGGAAACAGGACGAGCTGTCCAAACCACTGAGACACAGACACAGTTAACTGGTTTTTGATTGATTGAACACTAATAACACTTATAGGCTATGATCTGTCTCCAGACGACCTCTGTGACGAGTTTTCTGACCTGGTGGGTTCGTCGAAGAACATGACCGGTGGGTTGTTGACGAGCTCCAGAGCGATGGCGAGTCTCTTCCTCTGACCCCCCGACAGGTGAGACGTTCTGGTTTTCGCACAGTCTAGTAAACCCAGAGCCATCAGGATCTCCTGGACCTGAACACACACAGACACACCAGACCTGCTGCTTCAGCCTCCAACAGCAGTGACACCAGGAGTTAGTCAGGGGTCGTCCACTCACCATCTCCCTGCGAGCCTCCACCTTCTCCTGCAGCTTCAGGTTGGCCGAAACCTGCAGAAACAACAACAACAACAACAACAACAGATCAATAATGTTTCCTGTTCGCTGTCCAATAAATAATATGAAAATAATGCTACATAAAGTGCAGGTGAGCCTGTTGCAGAAGCGAACACTGATGTTGGCGCGATAAACCATAAAACTGATGCTGATATACCAAAATATACACATCACATAGAGAAACTAAAATACATTTCATCCTGTATTTTATTAAGGTTTAGTTTGTTGTTTAATAATTTTTCATAAATCATCAAATACAAGAATTCTACAGGTTGAGTTGTACTGAATGAATGAATGAGTGAGTGAGTGAATGAGTGAATGAGTACCATCATGGCTTCCTGCACGGTCAGGTGAGGCAGCAGCATGTCGTCCTGCATGATGTAACAGGAAACCTTCCTGAAGGAGCGCAGGTCTCTGGGCTGACTGTTGATCAGGATCTCCCCCTTCATTCCCGTCTCCCTGTAACACAGAACCAGAACCATCCAGAACCAGAACCATCCAGAACCAGAACCATCCAGAACAAGAGCCAAACAGAACCAGAACCATCCAGAACCAGAAACATCCAGAACAAGAGCCAAACAGAACCAGAACCATCCAGAACCAGAACCATCCAGAACAAGAGCCAAACAGAACCAGAACCATCCAGAACAAGAGCCAAACAGAACCAGAACCATCCAGAACCACATCCATACAGAACTAAATTCTCTCTCCGTGCAAAATACCTTTTTCAACTCTTTACCTCAACAAGAGAACATTTTTCATTGCCAGAATTGTCCGTATCTACATTTAACTATTGTAATTATGTTACTTTGTACTCGTATATAATATAATAAACTGTATATAAAGCAATGACTGTACGCACGTACATACATACGTACATACACATGTACATATGTATGTACGTATGTATGTGTGTATGTATGTATGTATGTACGTATATATGTGTTGGGGCCTGGGATCTGTGTTTGTTACACAAGCAACCGACACATTCTGGCATCCTCAGTTGTCTGTATATGCAGGCTTACACAAGGAACCAGGTGAAAAGCAAAAAAGGATTAAACAAGCATTATAGTTCACCTAAGTTTAGAAGAATGTGGCAGTCATTTAAAATGACTACTGTGGGTATTTAGCAGCCTGACAGCAGAAGGAATGAAGGACTTAGAGCCGCGGTTTGTTCTCCTGCATTAAACGCTGGCCTGACAGCATTACAGTGATGGGCTGATAATTCCTTTTGCTCTCTGGGCCTCATGTTTCTTCCAGAAGGAGCACAAGTCTCTTGCTGGACTCCAACTATCTCAGAACAGACCTTAACAGACAACCCAGTAAACCAGCAAATAACTGAAAAAAAAAGACTTTCAATGAATGATTGATAAAAATTCCATAAAATAAGTGTAACAGACATTAAAAGAGTTATGCTTCCGCATTAAGTGAGTTTGTTGACTTAACAACTGACTCTGTGTTCACATCAAGCTTGAGTTGGATGTCGACTATTGTTCCTACATACTTGTGTCTACAATTTGAACGTCCTCACCATGTCACTATTTTTTCTAATATCAATGATTAGTTCATTAGCTTTTGACACATTAAGGAATATAAAATATTAAAAAATATAAATTGTTTTAATTTATCAATTAACTTGTTACAAAGTTGAGTAAACAGCAGAAACTTAAATGAAATCAATATTTGCTGTGAGCAGCTTTGCCTTTAAAACAACAGCAGCAGTTCTCCTTGGTTCACTTTAACAGTTTTTCATGGTAACTTGCAGGCAGGTTGTTGTAACCATCCTGGAGAAAGAATCTTCTTCTGTGGATTTATTATTTAGAACATCTCAGGTGCTTCTTCATGTTAATCCCAGATTGACTCCATGATGTTGAGATCAGGGCTCTGTGGGGGCCAAACCATCTGTTGCAGGACTCATCATTCTTCTTGTTGCTGAAAATAGTCCTTTATGACTCTAGCTGTATGCTCAGGGTCATTGTCATGTCATGAATAAATTTGGGACTGATCAGACACCTCCCTGATGGTATTGCATAATAGATAAGAATCTAAACATCTAGGGTGCCTAAAACTTTTACACAGTACTGCATGTCCATTTACTAAAACCTGCTGGACTCTGTCCGCTAAAAAATCCAAAAGCAGCATTAAAAGCTGATCAACTAATTTAAAATAAGAAGCAAGTTGCTCAATAAAAATATGCTTCATCTTGTTAAAAACCAAAGACAAATCAGCAAATAAACAGACTTGCTTCTATGTGATGTTGTCTTTTTATCGTCCTTTAATCTGTTTTTCATCTCTTTATTGTTTTTCATTGTCTTCTACTGTCGTCTTCTTTATGTTGGACTTGTTATTGCTCTCTGACATGTGTCTTCGCTTTTATATTGTTCTGCATTTTCTTTGTCAAAGCACTTTGTAAACTCTGTTTTTAAAAGTGCTATATATTAGAAAAGTCTCACATGAGATAAGGGTTTCTGAAGGTGTTTATACCCTCTGCCGAGGATGAAGAGTTTTGCATCCTGCACACCTTTACCAGCTTGATAAGCAAACTGCAAGGGGTCTAGTCTGCCAACAATTAGGGAAACAACCTTATATTTTAAAATCTTCTCAATTTTTCATCACAAAGGATGTAAGCGCAACAGGTCTGAACTTATTTACTTCCTTGGGATGTTTTGATTTTGGGATGGGTATTATAGTGGATGTTTTCCAGATTGTATGTATTTGGCCACATTCATGCATTCATTCATGCATTTTATTCACACAGTAACAGTGATTCAGGTGTTTTATTCAGACAGTAACAGTGATTCAAGTGTGAGCAGGCAGGTTTTTCAGTCACACTTACCTGTACCCGGCCAGGATATTCATGAGGGTGGACTTTCCGGCTCCTGAGGGCCCCATGATGGCCACGAGGTCCCCGCTTGTGAATTTCCCAGAGATCCCTTTGAGCAGAGTCTTGTAACCTGAGATACAAAAGAAACAATCAGTCTGCAGGTTCCCAGACACACCGAGAGCAGCGCTTTGTCCTCAGCTTTCAGCCCAGTTTGGAGGCTTTCATCTCAGATTTCTGCAGATTAATCTGCTCAGATTCACACAGAAACACCCGCCTGCTGTCTGACTGTTAGCCTCAGATTATTAAACAACATCATGAAACCTGAAGCCACAAAACTCACTTTTAGTACATCTGTATTCCAAATGTAATTTAGCCGCATTGAGAGACCCAAAAAATAACTCAACACTCAGTTTGTTTCACCATATAAATATAATAATAATAATACATTTTATTTATACAGTGCTTTTCAGGGAACTCAAAGACGCTTTACATAAGTAAAAATGATCATAGAAAAACAACACAGGAAAAGCAGTGCTGAAAAGGTGAGTTTTGATCAGTGATTTGAACATGGACAGATCGGTTCAGTCTCAGATGTTTTTGGGGTGAGAATTCCAGAGGGAGGGGGCAGCTATGGAGAAGGCTCTGTCACCCCAGGTGTGGTGCTCGGTCCTGAGTGGTGAAGACAGGAGGTTGGCATCAAAGGAGTGGAGACTGTGGGAAGGAGTGTGGTGGTGGAGCAGGGGGGTGAGGTGGGAGGGGCCCTGGTTATGGAGCAGGGGGGTGAGGTGGGAGGGGGTCTGGTTATGGAGCAGGTGAGGTAGAGGGGGTCTGGTTATGGAGCAGGTGAGGTAGAGGGGGTCTGGTTATGGAGCAGGGGGGTGAGGTGGGAGGGGGCCTGGTTATGGAGCAGGGGGGTGAGGTGGGAGGGGGTCTGGTTATGGAGCAGGGGGGTGAGGTGGGAGGGGGCCTGGTTATGGAGCAGCGGGGTGAGGTGGGAGGGGGTCTGGTTATGGAGCAGGGGGGTGAGGTGGGAGGGGGCCTGGTTATGGAGCAGGGGGGTGAGGTGGGAGGGGGTCTGGTTATGGAGCAGGGGGGTGAGGTAGAGGGGGTCTGGTTATGGAGCAGGTGAGGTAGAGGGGGTCTGGTTATGGAGCAGGTAAGGTAGAGGGGGTCTGGTTATGGAGCAGGGGGGTGAGGTGGGAGGGGGTCTGGTTATGGAGCAGGGGGGTGAGGTAGGAGGGGGTCTGGTTATGGAGCAGGGGGGTGAGGTAGAGGGGGTCTGGTTATGGAGCAGGGGGGTGAGGTAGAGGGGGTCTGGTTATGGAGCAGGGGGGTGAGGTAGAGGGGGTCTGGTTATGGAGCAGGTGAGGTAGAGGGGGCCTGGTTATGGAGCAGCGGGGTGAGGTAGGTGGGGGTCTGGTTATAGGGCAGGTGAGGTAGGAGGGGGTCTGGTTATGGAGCAGGTGAGGTAGAGGGGGGCTGGTTATGGAGCAGGTGAGGTAGGAGGGGGTCTGGTTATGGAGCAGGTGAGGTAGAGGGGGGCTGATTATGGAGCAGGTGAGGTAGGAGGGGGTCTGGTTATGGAGCAGGTGAGGTAGAGGGGGTCTGGTTATAGGACAGGTGAGGTAGGAGGGGGTCTGGTTATGGAGCAGGTGAGGTAGAGGGGGTCTGGTTATGGAGCAGGTGAGATAGGGGGGGTCTGGTTATAGGGCAGGTGAGGTAGGAGGGGGTCTGGTTATGGAGCAGGTGAGGTAGAGGGGGTCTGGTTATGGAGCAGGTGAGGTAGAGGGGGTCTGGTTATGAAGGGCTTTGTGAGTGAGGAGAAGGACTTTGAACTGGATCCATTGTGGGAGCAGGTGAGCAGCAGAGTTCTGGGTGTACTGGACTTTATTTAGGCCATAATGAATGCAGTTGCAGGAGTCAGTTCTGGATGTGATGGAAACATGGATCAGAGTTTCAGCAGCAGAGTGATCGGCAGAGACGAGCTTTGTTTTTTAGGTGGAAAAAGGAAGTTCTGGTGGTTTGTTTGACGTGGTGTTTAAATATGAACACAATAAAACAGAATAACAGACATGTCAAACAGCTGGAAAACAAACAGTCTGTATGTCATTTTAGATTAACTGTGACACTTAACAATCAAGCACTGCTGAAAATGTCAGTAGGTCATTAATCACATTAATTAGAGAAATGGGGTTACCATGACAACCAACGAGGAGGAGGATGAAGATTCTTGGCAGTAACCGCTGCAGCGTTTATCTGCTGATGGAGGCCGAACGCTCCTCAACAAGATTATCAGATTACATCAGATCGAACCTGATTTAATCCTCTCTGACCAGCAGTAACCTCTACTGCAGTAATACACACTGTACTGCAGTAATACACACTGTACTGCAGTATTACACACTGTACTGCAGTAATTCACACTGTACTGCCGTAATACACACTGTACTGCAGAACTACACACTGTACTGCGGTAATACACACTGTACTGCGGTATTACACACTGTACTGCAGTATTACACACTGTACTGCAGTATTACACACTGTACTGCGGTAATACACACTGTACTGCGGTAATACACACTGTACTGCCGTAATACACACTGTACTGCAGTAATACACACTGTACTGCGGTAATGCACACTGTACTGCAGTACTACACACTGTACTGCAGTATTACACACTGTACTGCAGTAATACACACTGTACTGCAGTACTACACACTGTACTGCAGTAATTCACACTGTACTGCCGTAATACACACTGTACTGCAGAACTACACACTGTACTGCGGTAATACACACTGTACTGCGGTATTACACACTGTACTGCAGTATTACACACTGTACTGCGGTAATACACACTGTACTGCAGTAATACACACTGTACTGCAGAACTACACACTGTACTGCAGTATTACACACTGTACTGCAGAACTACACACTGTACTGCAGTATTACACACTGTACTGCAGTAATACACACTGTACTGCAGTAATTCACACTGTACTGCCGTAATACACACTGTACTGCAGAACTACACACTGTACTGCGGTAATACACACTGTACTGCGGTATTACACACTGTACTGCAGTATTACACACTGTACTGCGGTAATACACACTGTACTGCGGTAATACACACTGTACTGCAGAACTACACACTGTACTGCAGTATTACACACTGTACTGCAGAACTACACACTGTACTGCAGTATTACACACTGTACTGCAGTAATACACACTGTACTGCAGTATTACACACTGTACCGCAGAACTACACACTGTACTGCAGTATTACACACTGTACTGCAGTAATGCATACTGTACTGCAGTAATACACACTGTACTGCAGTACTACACACTGTACTGCAGTAATACACACTGTACTGCCGTAATACACACTGTACTGCAGTAATACACACTGTACTGCAGTATTACACACTGTACTGCAGTAATGCACACTGTACTGCAGTAATACACACTGTACTGCAGTACTACACACTGTACTGCAGTAATACACACTGTACTGCGGTAATACACACTGTACTGCGGTATTACACACTGTACTGCTGTATTACACACTGTACTGCAGTATTACACACTGTACTGCGGTAATACACACTGTACTGCTGTATTACACACTGTACTGCAGTATTACACACTGTACTGCGGTAATACACACTGTACTGCGGTAATACACACTGTACTGCTGTAATACACACTGTACTGCAGAACTACACACTGTACTGCAGTATTACACACTGTACTGCAGAACTACACACTGTACTGCAGTATTACACACTGTACTGCAGTAATACACACTGTACTGCAGTATTACACACTGTACCGCAGAACTACACACTGTACTGCAGTATTACACACTGTACTGCAGTACTACACACTGTACTGCAGTATTACACACTGTACTGCAGAACTACACACTGTACTGCAGTATTACACACTGTACTGCAGTAATACACACTGTACTGCAGTATTACACACTGTACCGCAGAACTACACACTGTACTGCAGTATTACACACTGTACTGCAGTACCACACACTGTACTGCAGTATTACACACTGTACTGCAGAACTACACACTGTACTGCAGTATTACACACTGTACCGCAGCAATACACACTGTACCGCAGAACTACACACTGTACTGCAGTATTACACACTGTACTGCATTAATACACACTGTACTGCAGTATTACACACTGTATCGCAGAACTACACACTGTACTGCAGTATTACACACTGTACTGCAGTACCACACACTGTACTGCAGTATTACACACTGTACTGCAGAACTACACACTGTACTGCAGTATTACACACTGTACTGCAGTATTACACACTGTACTGCAGAACTACACACTGTACTGCAGTATTACACACTGTACCGCAGTAATACACACTGTACTGCAGTATTACACACTGTACTGCAGTATTACACACTGTACTGCATTAATACACACTGTACTGCAGTATTACACACTGTACTGCAGAACTACACACTGTACTGCAGTATTACACACTGTACCGCAGTAATACACACTGTACTGCAGTATTACACACTGTACCGCAGAACTACACACTGTACTGCAGTATTACACACTGTACTGCAGAACTACACACTGTACTGCAGTATTACACACTGTACTGCAGTAATATACACTGTACTGCAGTAATACACACTGTACTGCGGTAATACACAGTGTACTGCAGTAGTACACACTGTACTGCAGTAATACACACTGTACTGCGGTATTACACACTGTACTGCAGTAATACACACTGTACTGCAGAACTACACACTGTACTGCAGTATTACACACTGTACTGCAGTAATACACACTGTACTGCAGTATTACACACTGTACCGCAGAACTACACACTGTACTGCAGTATTACACACTGTACTGCAGTACTACACACTGTACTGCAGTATTACACACTGTACTGCAGAACTACACACTGTACTGCAGTATTACACACTGTACTGCAGTAATACACACTGTACTGCAGTATTACACACTGTACCGCAGAACTACACACTGTACTGCAGTATTACACACTGTACTGCAGTACCACACACTGTACTGCAGTATTACACACTGTACTGCAGAACTACACACTGTACCGCAGTATTACACACTGTACCGCAGTAATACACACTGTACCGCAGAACTACACACTGTACTGCAGTATTACACACTGTACCGCAGTAATACACACTGTACCGCAGAACTACACACTGTACTGCATTAATACACACTGTACTGCAGTAATACACACTGTACTGCAGTATTACACACTGTACCGCAGAACTACACACTGTACTGCAGTATTACACACTGTACTGCAGTACCACACACTGTACTGCAGTATTACACACTGTACTGCAGAACTACACACTGTACTGCAGTATTACACACTGTACTGCAGTATTACACACTGTACTGCAGAACTACACACTGTACTGCAGTATTACACACTGTACCGCAGTAATACACACTGTACTGCAGTATTACACACTGTACTGCAGTATTACACACTGTACTGCATTAATACACACTGTACTGCAGTATTACACACTGTACTGCAGAACTACACACTGTACTGCAGTATTACACACTGTACCGCAGTAATACACACTGTACTGCAGTATTACACACTGTACCGCAGAACTACACACTGTACTGCAGTATTACACACTGTACTGCAGAACTACACACTGTACTGCAGTATTACACACTGTACTGCAGTAATACACACTGTACTGCAGTAATATACACTGTACTGCAGTAATACACACTGTACTGCGGTAATACACAGTGTACTGCAGTAGTACACACTGTACTGCAGTAATACACACTGTACTGCGGTATTACACACTGTACTGCAGTAATACACAATGTACTGCAGTAGTACACACTGTACTGCAGTAATACGCACTGTACTGCGATAGTACACACTGTACTGCAGTAATAAACACTGTACTGCAGTATTACACACTGTACTGCGGTAATACACAGTGTACTGCAGTAGTACACACTGTACTGCAGTAATACACAACGTACTGCAGTAGTACACACTGTACTGCAGTAATACACAATGTCCTGCATTAGTACACACTGTACTGCAGTAATACGCAGTGTACTGCAGTAATACACACTGTACTGCCGTATTACACATTGTACTGCAGTAATACACAGTGTACTGCAGTAGTACACACTGTACTGCAGTAATACACAACGTACTGCAGTACTACACACTGTACTGCAGTAACCCACACTGTACTGCAGTAATACACACTGTACTGCATTAATACACACTGTACTGCAGTAATACACAATGTACTGCAGTAGTACACACAGTGTACTGCAGTAATACACAGTGTACTGCAGTAGTACACACACTGTACTGCATTAATACACACTGTACTGCAGTAATACACAATGTACTGCAGTAGTACACACAGTGTACTGCAGTAATACACAGTGTACTGCAGTAGTACACACTGTAATGCAGTGCTCTCTCGCTTCATCACGACGTTAGAGAAGAAACAGTTCACAGAGATTCGTCCGAGAGTGAAACGTGTTTTTGTGAAGTTGAGAGCAGGTTGCTGTCGGCGTCCTGACTGGCGTCCTGACTGGCGTCCTGACTGGCGTCCTGACTGGCGTCCTGACTGGCGTCCTGACTGGCGTCCTGACTGGCGTCCTGACTGGCGTCCTGACTGGCGTCCTGACTGGCGTCCTGACTGTATCTGGAAACAAATCCTTCAGCTGAACAGTCCGTTAATCTACTTATTAAATAAATCACACAGGCTGTTGTGGGTCTCTGCTCCCTCGGTGCTGTCTGTCAGGCAAAACCCAAAACATTTCTGCCGCCGAAGTTCAGATGATGAGCAGCGGCTGTTTTATAACGAGTCAGATTAGTGACGATGACCTGCGGTAACCCCGTCACTCCAGGAATACCCACAATTCATCTGGGCCAACTGCCTGTCCACCACCTTTCATCACCTCACACTTCACAGAGAAAACCGTTCTTCATCATCCTCAGGAGGAGTGTTCCTCACACCTGAGCTGCTTCTGGGTGAAACTGAGTCATTATGCAGCCAGATGAGGACAGAAACTCACCCTGCTGAGAATCAGACTGACGGGGAAACATGTTGGATACGGAAGGCAGCCGCGGTTCTGTTCCCAAATGTCTTTAATCACACTGATTAATAAAAATAAATCTAATTATAATAGACAAAACGAGCTTTTAGGCCCATTTGTGTTGTTGCAAGATTTTCTTTTTTCTGTTGCTTGTGAGCAGAAATAAATCCAGTGTGTAAAGATCAGAGGAGTCCTGCACCAACAGGTAAAAATAATATCTATATTAACATTAATGGACATGTATTTTATACGTGGTAAATATGAGTTTCACGCTCAGATTAATACCATATATATATGTTTGTTTGTTTATTGTTTCAGATTCTAATACAGAAGTTTTACTGTGTTGTGTTTTAAGTTTTAATATTTTAATTCATCACATCTGACAACAGACAGAAAAAAGCTTTAACTGCATCTGCTACAATGAATATATAGTGTAATAAATAATAAATGTATTGTGTGTTTTCCCTGTTAAATAAACAGTAACATAAGTCAGTATATTTAGGGACAAAGTGCTGCTTAGAGAACAAATGTGTGCTTGTTTTATCATTTTGATTTTCCTGAGCTTTCTGACTTTTTTGTGGAGTTTTCCTCGTGCAGGTGATTCAGGTTATGTGTGTTTGTAACTCGGAGTATCAGGTTAAATGTTTGTGAACTCTTTGTTCCTGCAGCTTCTCGTCTTCACTTTTTCTTTCTTTGTTTCGTCCTGAAAAGCTGAAACATGACACAAGCTTTTCTCTCCAGATTCAGTAAATCTGTTTTTTTTTATTGTACACAAACCAGTTTTACAAGCACTTAGCGGGCAAGTTTTCATTCATGTTCTTTAAGTTTTTTCTTGTCTCTGAAACTTGTGGCGATGATTTTAAAAATGTCCTCGACTGTTCTGAACAATAAAAACCAAACATGTCATTTTAACAAAGATAATTGTTTTTTTTTTAAACAACTACAGCTCCCATGAGTCTTAGGAGGTAACATGACATGGTTCAAATATGTGAGCAGAACTGCACAGCCAGTATTTTAATTCAGTTGCTGGTCGGTTGCAGGAACTTTATTAACCATCACACACTGAAATGACTTTACTGTCACTTATTAGGAGCGAACAACGCGTTTCCCTCAGCAGAATTGCACGAGTACTCACAGGTGTGATAAATACATCTGAGTCACATGACTAATATGATTAAATATGACTAACACACTGAAAACAGAATAACTTTAGTGTCTGAATATTGTACGACATCTATGCAAGTCAAACAGATTATCATTTGTCAACCTCTAGACCTCCAGATACTGTTGTCAGTTCTGTGTATAAGGAACCTGCACAAATTAATTGGCTTTCTCAACGAGAAAGCACCAAGAAACCCATCTATATCTATAATAATGAATAATTTATATTCATGTATCTATATAAATGGGTCATATATGAGAACAGCTATTTGCGTTGTATTTCTTAAATATATTTCGTGTATATATACTAGGAGTGTGCCCGAATACAAATACGTTATTCGGCAAAAGCACAAATAGTGGATTTTATACGTATATTTGTTTCATACAAATATTTTAAGAATTATTTGTTTTTGGGAAGAAACAAACAACCATGTTAAATACCAGCATGCAGGTCAGTTACATCACTATCTCAGTGTCTCTCCTCTGCTCCGCTGTGACGTCTATCAGCAGGTCTCAGTGAGGGGAGTCACATCCATCTGCTACATGACGCACATTTCCTTATTTGGACATCAGTCCTGGAGTTGGGGGTGTCAGCCAGAGATAAAGCTGAACTACTGACACACACAAAGTGCTCCCAAGAGACTCTCCATAACCTGTTGTTCCTCTTCTCCTTTCCACAAAGTTAGGTTGTAAAAAAACAGGCAATAAATGAAAAGTGCAAAGCAAGAATCACCTTTGAAGTTCTTCTACATGTTACAGGCTGTGCTGTCTGTGTGTTATGGGTGTATAAATAGGTAGAGGTCTGTCTGCAGGGAGCCGATGAGTAAAGTTTTAGCTCAGTAGTCAGCGCAGTCGTCTATGATCTGGGAGACTCCAGTTAAGAGACCCGGTGTGGGGACGTCGTCCTTCATAAGGTAGTTTATTCATGAACACTTACTGTAACAATTTGATTTTCTAAAAATTAAAAGTGTAATAAAAACAAAAACAGGATTTTTAAGCCTCTTTCCACTTTTATTCAAATACAAATACAAATAATTTTGCTGCCTCAACAAATACAGATACAAATACTGGGCTCTCTGCACATCCCTAATATATACACTCTGTATATATATATATATATATATATATATATATATATACATACACAGATGTGGCTGAAAATATTGGAACCCTTCCACCTTTTTAAAAAAAAAATTCTGAAACTGACAGAAGTATCTGGGATCCATCGTTCTTTATTTCAATATAACTGAAACTTTGCTTTTGATTCACAACTTAACATATTATTTAATACAATAAAACAAACGAAAATTACCAAAAATAACTTAATATTTAGTAGCTCAGCCTTTGAGACAATAACTGCAGTCAAGCTCTTCCTGTAACTCTGAATCAGGTTTCTACTCTTCTTCACCAGTAGTTCCAACTCTTCTTCACCGGTGGTTCAGACTCTTCTTCACCGGTAGTTCCAACTCTTCTTCACCGGTAGTTCAGACTCTTCTTCACCGGTAGTTCCAACTCTTCTTCACCGGTGGTTCAGACTCTTCTTCACCGGTAGTTCCAACTCTTCTTCACCGGTGGTTCAGACTCTTCTTCACCGGTAGGTCGGACTCTTCTTCACCGGTAGTTCAGACTCTTCTTCACCGGTAGTTCTGACTCTTCTTCACCGGTGGTTCAGACTCTTCTTCACTGGTTGTTCCGACTCTTCTTCACTGGTAGTTCAGACTCTTCTTGCTCCAGTTCTCTCTGGTTTGATGGCTGCCGTCTCCCAGCTGCAGGTTTCAGCTCTTTCCACAGATGTTCAGCAGGATTCAGATCAGGACTCAAAGCAGCCACTTCAGAACGCTCCAACGTTTTCTTCTCATCCTCTCTTGGCTGCTTTCTGATGTATGTTTGGGGTCATTATCCTGCTGGAAGACTCATGACCTGCGACTAAGACTCAGCTTTCTGACACTGAGCTGCATGTTTCTCTCCAAAATGCCTTGATAG
The DNA here is from genome assembly GCF_910596095.1 of Thunnus maccoyii. NCBI lineage: Eukaryota > Metazoa > Chordata > Actinopteri > Scombriformes > Scombridae > Thunnus > Thunnus maccoyii. The sequence continues at coordinate 34,672,147 of NC_056538.1, read as the reverse complement.
TCTTGTGATTTCATTGTGCTGTACAGATTCACGAAGCAGCAAAGCAACATCCTCCATGTTTCACAGTAGACATGCTGTTCTTTTCTTTGAAGGCTTCATCTTTTCTTCTGTAAACATCTGGGTTGGTGTGATTTACCAAAAAGCTCTAATTTACTTTCATCTGTCCAAAGCACATTCTCCCAGAAAGACTGTGGTTTGTCAACATGCATTTTGGCAAAGTCCAGTCTGGCTTTGTTGTGTCTCCCTCTTAGAAGTGGGGTCTTCCTGGGTCTTCTACTATGGAGGATGGTGCCACTTGAAACTACTGTACCTTGAACTTGAAGATCAGCTTGGATCTGTATTGAAGTTTTCTTTGGTTCTTTCTCCACCATTCAAACCGTTTTCCTCTCCAGAGATGTTGGCTGCTGCTCCATCAGCCTTAAACTTCTTAATAATATCGGCAGCAGTGGTCACAGGAACATCAAGCTCTTTGGAGATGATCTTGTAACCTTTACGTTGACTATGTTTGGCTGTTACCTTGTTTCTAATGTCTTCAGACTGTCTCTAGTTTTCCTTCTGTTTTCCATGTTCAATGTGATGCACAAACAGCAGAATGAGTCACTTTCTCAGTTTAAACTGGCTGCTGAGTGATTATAAGATTGAAAACACCTGTGATACTAATTAAAACACAATAGTCTGCTTAAAGTATCACTACAGATCAATTATTTCTTACAACTTCTAAAGACTAGAACTGAATTGGAGAAGGAGGTCACGCTTCAACGATGGGATTCCCAGTGGAGCGCTGAACCCAAATCCAGTAGGCATGATCCAAAAATGTGAAGAAAGGCCGAAACGCGTAAACGTTTTTCCAATGTGATGTGAGCCAAATAAGCAAGTGAAATGTTAATATATTGTCCTCCTTGACTAGAAAGTTGACATGCAATGATAATAAATGCAAAGCTACCAATAATTTCAGCCATGTCTGTATATGCAAATATTGTGTAATATATCAGTTAAATGGGTTCTTTGAAGTTTACTAACATAAAGGTTTTGATGCGACCATGTTTGTTTTCAGATTAATGATGTTTCTGTTTGTTGAGCAGATTGGACTCAACACATGTAGTGTAAATAATAATAATAATAATAATAACACGTAGTTTGAGAGAAGATGACTGACATGTCTGCAGTCACAGACAGAGCGTGTGCAGCCTCGGTGACATCATCACGCCGTTTCCTGCTTTCTGTTTGTTTTGTCGCGGCAGCGTGGCGCTGAGTGACAGAGCTGCTTCTGATTTGACCTGCAGCTATTTACAGCAGGAGACCTGACTGAGATTAACAGATTACAGCTGGGTAATCCCCCCCCCCCCCCACCCCACCCCACCCCACCCCACCCACACACACACACACACACACACAAACACACACACACACAAACACACACAAACACACACAAACACAGATGATAATAAAGTGTTTGATTGAAGCTGTAAAACACTCCTGAACACCCAGAACGACAACTACGAAACTTGAAGAGCAAACATTATATTATCCCTACAGCTGGTGTCAGCGTCTGGTGTTGCTGCTCAGCCTAGAAAAGAGATTTTAAAATCCGTGATGTTGTCCCAGTGGAAAGTCTGTGGGCCGAGCGGGAGAAACATACTGTATGTTCATATTCAGGTTATAAAGTTTTCTGGAAGCTATAAAACCAGGTGAGCAATTTTCATTTGACTGAAAAGACACCGTGTTTGAGTCCAGTATCCAGTTGTTATAATATATCCATGGTGATGCTACTTCCTGTTCACATAGTTGGTTGCTTCTTATTGGACACTGCTACAGATGTGTTGTAGCACATTTTAATGGTGCAACCTGATTTAATAAATCACTAGTTTGTTACTGAGAGTTTTGGATTAATGATCATCACAGTCAAGAGGACAAGACCTTTAGGTTTTAAAGACTCCACAGGACAAACTTTACATGTTTATCTCCACTGCTGGCCAGACTTTATTGTTTTCTCGTGTGATCAGTTGTGGGTTTTATGTCTCTGTTTGTTTCTGGTTTTTTCTCATCTGAGGTGCAACAAACTCAACCACGTTGGAATGAAACTGTGTTGATAACAAATCAAGCAGCAGCTGTTTCACAGTAAAACAGCCGGTCAGTAACTGTTGAGGAAATCTTCTTAATGGAAAAACTGACATGTATTCTAAAACTACTGGGGAAAATGGGCGTCATACGGGACAAAAAAGTGATGGATGGAGCTGCAAATAAATTCATCAACAGGATGCATGAATGATGGAAAAATGTGGATGAACTTCCCATTTTTTTTTGTTTTTGTGAAGTTTATTTTGGTTAATAAAGATTTGGGAGGAAAAAAATCTTCACCATGTGAAGAACTGACTGAGGCTTTTACTCTGCAGCTTCTACGGGAGCTGAATACTTTTAACATCACATATAATCATTTATTTTCTGATCAGCACAAAGAACAAGAGGATTTTAAATATGCTGGAAAAGCTCTCCTACGTGTCCTCATGCTGTCAGATCACTGAGATCAGAGGGATTTGGACTCTGGGTACCTTTCTTCCTCCACCACGGTCCCTCTCTGACGGAGTACGACACGTCTTTGAACTCAATGTTGACCGCTGGTCTCCGTGGTAACGAGGAGAACCTCTGGGCTTCCGTCAGGTTGTTGTCCACTTTCTTCAGGTGTCCCTGCAGCAGCGGCGTCTGCTGGCTGCCGATTGGCCGCTTGTTCACCACCTCGTCCAGACAGACACACACCGTCCGGGGGTCCAACATGAGGTCCGGGGGCCCGTTGGTGTTCTGAGGGTTAAACCAGAAACCTTTGATGAAGATGTTTATTATTCAGGTGAGGAAACATCAGTCCGATTGTTCTGCAGTCACATGTTCATAAATCTGTATCTGTTAACAGGTTTTATGTCAAATATCCCTCTGGAAAAACAGCTGAAGCTGATTTAAAAGAGAAGATTTAAACATACTGTGAGTCAGAGTTTAATACATTAAAAGTTAACTTTGCGGCTAGGTCTGTTTTGGACTGACCACCAATTCCTTCAGAGATAATCCATTTCCAGGTGTTTACATTATTTTGTCCACCCCAGTCATGTCTTAATGTTCAAGGAAACTAGAGGAAGAGCACTGAACATAGTATGAGTTATACCCAAGCGGAAACCTCCGGGGCTGTAAAATGAAGCCAAAAACTGCAGTTCCTTGAACGGCCACTTGAGGCTCCAAAAGCGAGTCAATCCCCATAGACCCCCATGTTAAAATGCCCAACTTTACAGCAGAAATAAACATGTTTACAGCCTGGTACAAACAACGGTTTTGGTCTCTGTAGCTAATTTCCTCTTTCATGACAACTGTACGGGGGGTGAATTTTTTTATAACTCACTCGTTTAAGTTTTATTAAGCCGTAAAGTTTTGCATAATGAAGGACATGGCTGCTTTGAGTGACAGGTCCGCCAGCCGCTAGGTGGCTTGTTTCAGCCATTCGGCCCGCCTCTTTGCCCATTTTTGATTGGCTGGGAGTTAGGCAGCGTCACGCACTGCCAAGATGGCGACGGCCGGAGCGGCTCGCTTTGAGCTTCAAAACCGCTCTTCAGAAACCAACGAGTGACGTCACGGTAACTACGTCCATATTTATATACAATCTGTGGTTATACCTAAATTGGTATAACTATAACAGCATCACAGAGTTTCAACATGGCAGTGAATGCAATAAAAGAAAACAAGCTCTAAATGCAATTAAGAGAAAATGACAGTGTCATCCTGCCCATTGCACTGTGTGGTAGTGAAGTCTGGGTCCACTCAGTCATCAAAGCTAAACCTGGCAGAATATCTCTCCGCTGTCAGAGATAAAAAGCAGAGACAAGAACAGGCTCAGTGACCACAAACTGATAACTGAACAAGGACGACACAAAACATCACAGCAACCAGAAGAAAACAGAATCTGTAGTGACTGTTGGACAGAGATGCACTTCCTCCTACAATGTCAAACATTCAATGAGTTAACTTTAACAAGTTCAATCAGATTTCAACATTAAAAATACTCTGAGGAGGAGACAGGACACACACACAGATACATGCGTAGGATATACTGTATATATATAATTAATATCAATCTTAATGTTGTGTTAATGTTCATATTACTGTTATTGTGCAATGTCCAAATATTGGGACAAACTGTGTTTTTATGCTTCGGCAACATTTATGCCAATAAAGCCTTAAAGTCTTATTCAGCAGAGTGAGGAGGACCGATGCTGTCCTGTTGGATGGGAGCGTCACTAGATGTGAGATTATGTGTCAGCTGGTGGAGTTTGTTGTGTATGTGGGACACTAATCTGTCCCTGAACAGACACTGCAGCAGGTAACTGTCGGACAACACTGAGACAACCTGAGTTACACCAACAACAACACACACAGACAGACAGAACATCTTCATCATCACCGGTGACAGGACGATAACCTGGATGTTCACTACTTCATGATGCCTTATGCCTGCATGTCATACATCACATGTATATATCTGAAAACACCAGAAACACAGAAATATATCAAATTAAATAAAATGCTGTCCTCTGAGTCTCCACTATGTGTCCAATCGAGGGCTCCGACTAATTATTTTCTCCATTAATCAATTAGTTGTTTGGTCCATAACATTTTAGAAAATGGTAAAAAATGTGGATCAGTGTTTCTCAAGGATGATGTCCTCAAATATCTTGTTTTGTCCACAGACCAAAGATATTCAGTTTACTGTCACAGAGACTAAAGAAACCAGAAAATATCAGTTTGTATTGTATTATATTTATTTAAGAAACTGGAACCAGAAAAATGTGACTTTTTGTTTCTTGAATAAATGACTATAAACGGTTAATCGATTATCAAAATAGTTGTAGATTAAATTTCTGTTGATCAGCTAATCATCAGCAACTAATCATTGCAGCTCTACAGTATTTGGAAAATGTCCCAACTATAATGTCCAACATGTCTTCACTATGTCTTCATTATATCTTCACTATAATATCCAGGGTGTGTCCACTATGTGTCCAGTATTTGACCAGTATGTCTCTTCTACCTGTCCACTATGTGTCCACTGTATGACCAGTGTCTCCAGTCTATCTCCAGTATATGTCCAGTATTTGTCTCTTGTATGTTCCCAGTCCCTCCTCACTGTGTCCCCAGTACTCACCATTATGATGGAGTTGGTGATGGAGGGGTTGTGGACAGACCAGGCGGCCATCAGACAGGCCATGGCCGAGAGAAGAAACACTGTGACGCTCTGCCTCCCTCACACATCTGATCACTGTCTCCCAACACAGCAACTCTGACTCCTGACCCCGCCCCTCTGACGACAGACTCCGCCCATCTCTGTACTGGCCCCGCCCCCATGTGTTTGATAATGTGACTCACTGCTGTTTGATTGGTCAAAGTTTCAGATGATGAATCTCCACAGGACATTTTTTTATTCATTAGTTTTGTGAAGTGGTTGTTAATATTTAGGACACATTATCCTGTCCACCATTCATCTCTCTGTTTTATTCTAAAGAGTAGAACAGCATCTATATATGATATACAGTATATAACAAAACTGAGTACACCCCTGTGTACTATCACAAAAATGTTAAATGTTTCAAATTAGTATTATCTTACAAAAATTGTAGTATTTTTTGTGTGGAGTGTCGGGTATTTGGTCTTATTTAATAACAAATTATTAGGGATGCACGATATTAGATTTTTTGCCGATATCTGATATGCAGATATTTCCAACTCATTGTGGCCGATGCCGATATATGCACATATTTCTTCCAGCTGGCTGAGGAGACTATTATGCATGCAAGCATAGATTGTACTAATTATGATCAAGAAAGACAATATATGAAGGAAGAACTGAGGAAGACTGGAGTTCAGGAGCTCAGCAGTAAAACTTTAATGAACCTGCCAAGTGGGAGCAGCAGTAGAGTTTTCATTGAGTTTATTAGACAGACAGGATTAATGTGTAGGATTTAATCTCTGGTCCACACTCCGGAGCAGAAGGTGGCGGTAATGCACCTAATACGTTGGTTGCCAACCGCCGTTATAAACCAAGAAGAAGTTTTTTTTCCAGAGCGGTACATCCTGTCAGCCGAGGGGTTTCCTATCTGTGCAGCCGAACATAGCAGCTCCTCCGCGGACTGTTTCACCCTGACGGTCCCGGTGTTTCCTCCGCAGGCTCCACTTCACTCAGCTGCTTCTTCCCACTTTAACCTGAATAACAAACCGGGGCTCGGTGCTCCGGTTGGATCCACATGGAGAGCCAAGGATAACGTTAGCCGAGAGGCTAGCGGAGCGTTGGCAGCAGTACGGCCGGGGGGAAGCACAGCCAGCTAGCCTCTCAGCTAGCCTCTCAGCTAGCCTCTCAGCTAGCCTCTCAGCTAGCCTCTCAGCTAGCCTCTCAGCTAGCCTCCGCTAGCAGCAGCGGGTCTGACGGGCAGCTGAGTGAAGTGCAGCCTGCGGAGGAAACACCGGGACCATCAGGGAGAAACAGTCCATGGAGGGAAGCAGTCAGGCGGCGGAGAAGGCGACATATCAGCTGCTCATAATCAGCAGAAAATGTTCACTGCGGGCCGATGCCGATATTTCATTTTAGAGCTTATATGGGCCGATACCGATAACCTGCCGATAATATCATGCATCCCTGCAAATTATATTAAATTAATTAAAAACAAACAGGCAACATAGACTACACTGAAAATAGAAACAAAAGTGAGCACATCTGTGACTCCAGTTCAGACTAATTGCCTGAACAAGGTTATAAAAGAATCTGTGAACATCACAACTTATTCAGTTTTAGGTTGAGTCTAATGCAACAAGGCTCCACATGGTGAGGAACTACCTGATAAAGTAAGGAACCAGATTGTGAGACCTCATAAAGACGGGAGAAGGTTCAAGATCATCAGAAGGCTGCTGAACAGAAGCCCAAACAGCTGCAGCAGTGGTTAGAAGGTACAGGAGGATCCATACTACCACGCACAGTTCACTATTTATGCAGCCTTACATTGAAAAACAGACTTGACACAAGGATTATCTGTGGAAGCTGGTGTTTCAGTGACTGCTGAAACCTCTACAGACGACGTCCCAAGAAGAAAACCACTGCTCACAAAACTGCAAGATTAAACTTTGCCAAAGAACATGAAAAGAAGCCTGATGAATACTTTGTTCAGATGAAACCAAAGTAAATTAGTTTGGATCAGATGGGGTCCAGCATGTTTGACGTGGATCAGGTCAGGATCACCACGGTGACAGCATGGTGCTGACCGTGAAACATGGAGGTGGGAGTGTGCAAAAGCTGTAGAGGAAGTGACATTTATATCTGACACTATGACTGCAAGTTTGTAAATCCAAATACTGAATGAAAAGATGAGTCCCAGTCTCAAGACGCTTGGCAAGAGAGGAACAACATGACAACATGACCCCTGACCTGAATCCAACAGAACACCTTTACAGTATTTTAAAGAGGAAGAGCAACAAAACGTCTCCAGCAAAGAGCAGCTGAATACAATCATCTGAGAAGAACGATAGAACGTATCGTCCCCGTCCAGGAGGATCGATCTGTCATCAGAAGTAAATTAAGGCCAGCATAAAAAGTATTTAAAAAAAACAAAGAGTGGAGTCTCTCTAATGAAGGCAGTGCTGACTTTTGTTGTGTGCAGTTGCTCAGTTCTTCTTGGATTTCGTCTGAAAACAGATAACAGATTTGTAATTATTTAACATTTTATTGATATTGATTAAGGGTGTGTACGTGTGTATATATCATTGACCCTCATGTTCCAAACAGAAACAAATCATTGCTGCAAACCACAGACTGTATGTAGTCTTGGAAAAACAAACAAAAACAATATAAATGCTACCGATAATATAAAGTTTCCCTAATGACCAAATACTCAACTCAACACTTCACAAAGTGTTTTCTGCTTTTAGTTTTGCTGTTTGTGAAGTTTTCTGAATCGTCTGTTTAGATATTAATGACTATCAGTGTGTTGGTGCATGTTTGAGTTTGTTGTACATGAGCATCAGAACACAGCAGCTCCACCTGCTGGATAAACTGCGACACAGCTGATCTGGTCACTGATGAGCTTTATTCATTTGTTTTGGTCCCTGATTCAGCAAAATGTGTGAAATGTTTTGTAAAGATTGACTGATTTTGTTTCATATATTAAACATGACGGGTAAATATCACTATTTCACCCAAAATTATTATGTTTATTACAATTTATCAAAGGAAAAACAGTCCATTTGTGCTCCGACTAGAGCTGCTGTACTGATTATTGGAACAGGTTTGTAGGTGAATATCATTCAGTTTTTTACTACCTGTTGGTTTGTAAGTTTCATGATTTTTATATATATAAATATCTTATATCTAATAATCTTTATAGTCAGAGACTCAACTTAGTAACATATGAGGTGAAAGCAGCAGAGTTCAGAGAGGAAACGTCAGAGGTGGAAGTACTCAGATCCTTTACTGCAGTAAAAGTACCAATACAGCAAAGTACAAATACTCCATTACAAGTAAAAGTCCTGCGTGAAAAATCCTACTACAGTAAAAGTACATAAGTATTATGAGCTTGATGTAGTTAAAGTATTGCAGTAAAAGTACATAAGTATTATGAGCTTGATGTAGTTAAAGTATTGCAGTAAAAGTACATAAGTATTATGAGCTTGATGTAGTTAAAGTATTGCAGTAAAAGTACATAAGTATTATGAGCTTGATGTAGTTAAAGTATTGCAGTAAAAGTACATAAGTATTATGAGCTTGATGTAGTTAAAGTATTGCAGTAAAAGTAGTGGTTTGGTCCCTCTGACTGATATATTATTATATATGACATCATTAGATTATTAATAGTGAAGCATCAGTGTTAGAGCAGCATGTTACTGTTGTAGCTGCTGGAGGTGGAGCTAGTTTACACTACTTTATATACAGTTAGCTAGTTTAGTCCAGTGGTTCCCAACCTAGGGGTCGGGCCCCTCCAAAGGGTCAGCAGATAAATCTGAGGGGTGGTGAGATGATTAATGGGAGAGGAAAGAAGAAAAAACAAAGTTCTGATACACAAATCTGTTTTCAGTTTTTGGACTTTTTCTCTAATCTTTGATTTTTGCTGAAATATTGGATCATTTGAACATTTATTGAAATGAAAGCATGTGAGAAGTTTAGAGGGAAAAATCACTATTTGGTGGAGCTGTTAACAACTCATAGACATGTGAAATGTGACCCCGACTACACACTGCTATAGACACACTATTTTTTATTGAATGTTTAATTTATTTTTTGTAATTTTCTTGTCTTTTATGTTTCCTCTTCTCGTCATCTTTTTGTTACATTATGAATTATATTAAATAATTTTTACATTTTGTCCCTTATTTTAATAAAATGAAAATTATTTTTATTATATTTTTGGATTTTTCTGTATTTTTTTGTATTTCTTTTCATATGTGTTATTTAATGAAATATTTATTAGATTTTTTGATTTTTCATGTCATTAAATGTTTCCTGTTGTCATCTTTTTGTTATGAATGATATAAAATCATTTTTAAATTTTTATAAAATATAAATTATTTCTATTCTTTCTTGTATAGTTTTTGTCATTTTTTATTTAATGTCGAATTTAATTTAATTTTAATTTTAATATTTTTTATTTTTCGTTTCTTGTGCTCATGAGCGCGCACGCTGCCGCCTCGGCCACGCGGACGCGGTACGTCACACGTGTCCTATTGTTCAAAACTTGTCTGAGAGCCAATCAGAAGCGTCCAGGTCACAGGTGCCGTGAGAAGATGGCTGCCGCGAGGAACGGGAAGAATGGACTTCTGGAGAAAGTAAGAATTAAAGTTTAACAGTTTCATCCGCTCCGAGCTCAAGTTCAGCTACTTTATTCTCTGCTGTTAGCCGCTAAGCTAACGTTAGCAGGTCTGCGTGAAACTCTGCTGTTAGCCGCTAAGCTAACGTTAGCAGGTCTGCGTGAAACTCTGCTGTTAGCTGCTAAGCTAACGTTAGCAGATCTGTGTGAAACTCTGCTGTTAGCCGCTAAGCTAACGTTAGCAGGCTGGAGTAAATTTATTATCAATTAAAATTAGAGTTAAAAACACGAAGTAAAGAGCTGAATGTGTTTCGTGAATCAACGTGTTTAATTTCCTGTTTCCAGCTGTTACACACAGACAGCCGCTTAATAACAATAACAACAACAATAATAATAATGATAATAAACACAGCTGCTGCACCAGACTCCATTCAGAAAACACACAATATAACATGATCTGTGTGCTATAATAATAATAGTAATAATAATAATAATAATAATAATAATAATAATAATAATAACAACACAGAGTGACTGTTTGACCACAGCTGCAGAGTTTGTTAATTTCAGCTTTGGCTCATTTAATCAGTAGTTTAGAAGTAACATTAACTTTCTGTTTAAACTCAGTTTCATCATTTTTAACTTTAATATGTGAAGATTGAAGGAAGTCAGACGGTTTCCGGCTGTTGATCTGACAGGAAACAACAACGTGAGGAAACGATGAGCTGAAACCAATAATTCTCTTTATTCAGATTATTTTCAGTCAGAACTCACATGTAAGCAGCTGAAATCAGACTGAAATATTAAATAATGATGAATTGATTATCAGATTATTTTTCTTTCAATCAACTCATTGATTAATGAAATAATAGTTGCAGGTGTAAATCGATTAATTTGATGGTTTCAGCTTCTTTTCTTTGTCTTCACATTATAATAAACATTGAATATCTGTGACGATCAGTTGATCAATCGCCAAATATTTTGATAATCAATCGTTTTGAATCAATATTTAGTAAATTCTCTGATTGCAGCTTGTTAAATGTTAAATGTTCAATATTTTCTGGTGTCTTTAGTCTTTGATCTTTGTGGATAAAAGGAGACATTTGATGACGTCGTCTTTGGAAACACTGATCACATTTTATGCACCAAACAATTAATCAATTAATCGACAGATTAATCAATATATATATGTGAAGAAAAACTGTAAAAACTCAGATGTAAGAAGCTGGAATCATCATCAGATGATTATTTGATTATCAAAGAGTTGCAGATTAATTTTCTGTCGATTAACTTCATTGATTAATGAACTAATTATTGCAGCTTTTCAAACAAAAATAAACATTTGATGGTTTCAGTTTGCTGCTTCTCTCTGTCTCCACTTTACATCATATATATATAATATATAACATATACGTTATATATATCTTGTACATTATATCTGTTTATCTGCAGTTTGTTGGACCAAACCAAACATCTGAGAGTTCGAGTCTTGTGATGTTTTCTAGACTAAATGATGAATCAGCAGTTGAATCCATGAAGAGAAGAATCGTCGGCTGCAGCTCTAAACATCTGACACAGTTAATAATGATGTGAAATAATAATTAACACACGTTAATAATGTTTGAATGTGTTTGTGTTCAGTGGAGGATCGATGAGAAGCCGGTGAAGATCGATAAATGGGACGGAGCTGCGGTGAAGAACTCTCTGGACGACGCTGCCAAGAAGGTCAACGCCGATGTTTCCTCTGATGTTTGTGTGTTTTTTGCTCTGTGAGTGAAATCAGGAGGTTTTAACGCTGATGACGCTCTGTGACGTGCTGCTGCTGCGCCCCCTGCAGGTGGTGTTGGAGAAGTACGGTTACGTGGAGAACTTCCAGCTGGTGGACGGCCGTCTGCTGATCTGCACCGTCTCCTGTCTGTTCGCCATGTTGGCTCTGGTCTGGGACTACCTGCACCCCTTCCCCGAGTCCAGACCGGTCCTGGCCTGCTGCGTCATCTCATATCCTTCAAACGACAGGAAGTCCACCTGAGTCTTACCTGTCTGTCATCATTTAGGTGGTAGAAGAAGAGTTTACAAGTCTACGATACACTAGAAGTCTGGAGGTCTGGCAGGGTCCATGTTTAAACTAAACCAGATCCTTTTTATTTCTCGTCCTGCTGCTGAACATCAGAGCAGAAACAGAAGTTGTAAGACGATCACATGTAACGTTTCTACAACTTTAAAACAGCCTTTGATCAGTATTCTGATCAATAAACCATTAATCAAAGCAGTTAGCTGAAGCTAATAAACATATTAACAGCTGAATCAAACTGAAGCTCCTTCAGGAAAACATCACAACAGACTTCCTCTAAGAAATATGACGTAATTAATAAAAGATAAAAGTCCTCGTCTGTCGACAGTCTTCTCTCCGTTTCAGCATCAATATAAATAAACTTTACATTCTGTCGCTTCAACTCGCTGCAGCTGCTCTGTTTTAATATGAGAAGAACACTTTCAAACTAAAATACCTTCATAACTCTGTTAATTCACCGTCGTCATCGGTAACGACCGTCTACTTCCTGTTGGTTCCGACAGAAACCCGACTGATGTTCTAAAACATCTGGAAAACTGTGAACTCGCCCTTTAAGTCCCAGAGTTACTGAACCTGAAGTAACGAAGAGAATTAAAATGTAAATAAAGTCAGCAGCTGGTCCAGGTGTGTGCGTGCGTGCGTGCGTGTGTGTGCGCGTGCATGTGTGCGCGTGTGTGTGTGCGTGTGTGAAGGAGCAGCTGATCCAGATGTGTGTGTGCGTGTTGTTGCTCCTTGACTCTCCTCCATCACGTACTTCATCATGATGGGCATCCTGACTCTCTACACCTCCTACAAAGAGAAGAACATCTTCCTGGTGGCCCTGCAGAGGGACCCGGTCGGGATGGATCCGGATCAGGTCTGGCAGCTCTCGTCCTCCCTCAAACGGTCAGTCACAGTCTCCGGGAATCGAACCCGCAACCTCTGCAAACCCCCGACATACAGAACACATCATGTCCCCGTCGACTAGAGCTGCAGATACTAATCAATACGTTGATTGATCTGGTTCCAGGTCGTCAGATGAATGATGAGAGTGGATATTGATGATGCTGCTGATGATGATGATGATGATGATGAAGCTCTGGTTGTTGTTTGGATGAGTTTGTGGTAACTGACGGTTTCTGTTCGCAGGTTCGATGATCAATACACGCTCAGAGTTTCCTTCACCGACGGGAAGTCGAAGACGTGGAGAGACTCGGAGTTCACGAAATCCGTGTCGGCGTTCTTCGACGAGAACGGGACGCTGGTGATGGATCAGTTTGAAAAGTGTGTTTCCGAACTGCACGACACGCTGGCCACAGAGAAGAAAACCAAATAATCCATCAGCTGTTTCCTCCTCGCCGGGCGGCCGCCGGCGCCAGTTTCATTTCTATCAAACTCATCCTGCACAGAAACAGTCCGACAGTCAGCTGAGACTCTTTATCTCACTGTTTGTTTGTTAGTTTGTTATCTTTAGAAAAGCATCTGCAGAAATATAAACAATAAACAGAAAAAAACGGTTCAAAAAAAAGAGAAAAGCTGCAAAAAAAAAAAGGAAAAACAAAAATAAACTGATAAATAGTGGATGGATTTATAATAAAGCTGCGTTAACTCTTATTTCCTGTTTCATTATTTTCATGTTTTGAGTTTTGATTAAATATCAACGAGCAGCTGCAGCAGTAAAACGACTTTTCTCTGATTCTCAAAAACTCTTTTTTTTATTTTTATTTTGTGTTTTTACAAAAATTTATAACAAGTCTACCAGAGCTTTCAGCCACATCTCTTGAGCTTCATCAGTCGTCATGGTTTAGTTGTCAGAACTATTTCACCTGAACGCCTCCCCAAAAAATCATCAGATCAAATAATAATAATAATAACAATATGAAGAGACTTCAGAGTTTCCAGCAGATTAAAACGTGTCTATAAAACAGTTTGATTCACTTTTCAAAGCTTTTTATCGTCAAACACGATGTTTCATTAATAGAAAAATAAAACCTGCTGAAAGTTACTGTTGGATTATAAGAAGTGATCTAAAGAGGGTTGAGATGCTCAAACCTGACCTGAGTAAGTTTAAAATGCTTAAATCGTCATGGATACGTCATTGATTCTGTGCAGAGAATCAGCTGATTATTTCCTCTCTGCAGGTCGAATTTTATAGAAATGAAGTGAAACTAATAAACTGCCAGAAAACCGATGAAATCAACCATTCCAGTCAGAATAAAACATCTTCAAACTCTGAATCATCTTTCAGAGTTTAGAGGAAACAAACATTCGGGCACAAGTAGATAAATAATAAAAACATCCGGTTTTCTGATGTTTGATTTGTTTTGCGGCGTCAGAACGTTGTGATGTTTTATATAAAGTCAGTTTCAACATCTGTAAAGACATTTAGAAGAGTTTTAGGAAAACGTAGCAGCTCATTGGATCATTTTTAACAACTGTTTGACAGTTGAACAGTTGAACCAGGAGGATTCGCAGCAGATTCAAACATTTCAGCTCAACGTCCACAAGTTTCATTGATTTACATCCTGCGAACCGACGCCGTCAGATTCAAAACATCTTACAGGAAGGTTTTATATTTAATAAGAGCAACGACGGCACGACTTACCTTCAGACGCCACGTTTATCACCAATCACGACGGTGCGACACGTCGCAGTCGGGTGCAGCTGTGGGGCGGAGCGACCGTTAGAGAAGGCGGACGGTCGCCGAGAGCGTAAAATATAAAAGTCATTATGTTTTTGTCATTTTCTGTCCGTGACGCTGAAATTATTCTTTTGACTGTTTAGAGTTTTTAGTTTTGTCTCCATCAGGATGTTTTTACATTCAGTGACGCTGGAATCAGGAGTTTGATATTAGCATTAGCTAAGATTAGCATCGTTAGCATTATCAGTGAATGGGTAAAGCTAACGATGCTAATCGATGACATTCAGATGTCGGTGTTTCCTGACATGTCGATGCCTTACAACAGGAAGTGGACTGAATGTCGACCAAACTGTTATTTTGAATGTTTGTTATTTTTCTGAGAGCCTTATTCTCTGTATGATCTGTGTTTGTGAGGATATTAAAGATGGATTATTGTTACTGAAAGACGTAAATCCTGAGTTGAATTAATTAATTTGTTGAAGTGTCGTCTCAGCCCGTCATGGGATTATAAGATGATTTATCAAAGTTCACAGATCCAAACCCACAACACCAACAAAGAAGAAAAACCCCAAAATGATGCAGCTCTTATTGATTCGAGGTTTCCAGCAGTGGAAAGTAACTAAATACATTTACTCAAGTACTGAAGTACAGTTTAGAGGTACTTGTGCTTTACTTGAGTATTTCCATGTGATGCTACTTTCTACATTTCAGAGGGAAATATTGTACTTTCTACTCCACTACATTTATTTGACAGCTTTAGTTACTTTTCAGATGAAGATTTGACACAATGGATAATATAACAAGCTTTTAAAATACAACACATTGTTAAAGATGAAACCAGTGGTTTCCAACCTTTTTGTCTTTTGACGTCTTACAAAAAGCAGTGTGTAGTCGGGGTCACATTTCACATGTCTATGAGTTGTTAACAGCTCCACCAAATAGTGATTTTTCCCTCTAAACTTCTCACATGCTTTCATTTCAATAAATGTTCAAATGATCCAATATTTCAGCAAAAATCAAAGATTAGAGAAAAAGTCCAAAAACTGAAAACAGATTTGTGTATCAGAACTTTGTTTTTTCTTCTTTCCTCTCCCATTAATCATCTCACCACCCCTCAGATTTATCTGGAAGATGGTTCCACAGGAGAGGAGCCTGATAGCTGAAGGCTCTGCCTCCCATTCTACTTTTAAAGACTGTAGGAACCACCAGTAAGCTGCATACTGGGAGCGCAGTGTTCTAGTGGGATAATACGGTACTATGAGCTCTTTAAGATATGATGGTGTCTGACCATTAAGGGCTTTGTAAGTTAGGAGAAGGATTTTAAATTCTATTCTAGATTTTACAGGAAGCCAATGCAGCGAAGCTGAAATGGGAGAAATGTGGTCTCTTTTTCTAGTTTTAGTCATTTGCATCAACAACATGATCAGTTTGGGAAGAACTAAAATCAGAAAGTGCAAACATGAGCAAAGTGTCTGCAGATAAATTAATGAACAATAAAAAGATGATATGAAAAAAATTGGGCTGGAGGACGTTTCCTACCCGCAGTTGGATGGCCTGCAGGTCCTCCATGTCCCCGTCCAGGACCGACCTCACGCCCCGCTGGGACGGTACTTCGACCTCGTGGCGGAGCGGATCCACCAGAACCGGACGGGGACGACTCTGGTTCACTGCAGCGCCGGCAGGAGCCGGTCCCCGTCTCTGATCATGGCCTACCTGATGAGGTCAGCAGACACTCACCTGTCACTGTTACTAACCCTGGAGGTCCGAGTTCAGGTCTCTGATGTGGTTCAGCAAGTAACTAAATACATTTTAAAAAACATCCTTTTAACTCTATTTTCTAAATCCTCCATCAGTTTGTCTGAATGATGTATTTGTGCAACTGTTACACAAATATTTAAGTTTAAAATGTTAAATTCTGTAAATGAGATTAAACAGATGCTGCTGTTCAGTCCAAACTGGTCTCATATCTGTTTACTGATCAGATCAGCTGATCAATTGATCAGGTTTCTTTTTAGTAAAACTACTGAACTAAGAGCAGAGTTGGAATAAACAGATCTGCAGTTTGTGAGTGAAACACTGAAATGAGCTCGGCTGTGATTGGACAGAAACGATGTAAAAAAACAAATCAATTTATTGTGACAGAAGAAGAAACGATCAGTATTACAGTCAGTACTACAGTCAGTACTACAGTCAGTACGTCAGTCAGTGCTACAGTCAGTACGTCAGTCAGTGCTACAGTCAGTACTACAGTCAGTACTACAGTCAGTACTACAGTCAGTACTACAGTCAGTACGTCAGTCAGTACTACAGTCAGTACTACAGTCAGTACTACAGTCAGTATTACAGTAAGTACTACAGTCAGTACTACAGTCAGTACTACAGTCAGTACGTCAGTCAGTACTACAGTCAGTACTACAGTCAGTACTACAGTCAGTATTACAGTAAGTACTACAGTCAGTACTACAGTCAGTACTACAGTCAGTACGTCAGTCAGTACTACAGTCAGTACTACAGTCAGTATTACAGTAAGTACTACAGTCAGTACTACAGTCAGTACTACAGTCAGTACGTCAGTCAGTACTACAGTAAGTACTACAGTCAGTACTACAGTCAGTACTACAGTCAGTACGTCAGTCAGTACTACAGTCAGTACTACAGTCAGTACTACAGTCAGTACGTCAGTCAGTACTACAGTAAGTACTACAGTCAGTACTACAGTCAGTACGTCAGTCAGTATTACAGTCAGTACTACAGTCAGTACTACAGTCAGTACTACAGTCAGTATTACAGTCAGTACTACAGTCAGTACTACAGTCAGTCAGTACTACAGTCAGTACTACAGTCAGTATTACAGTCAGTACGTCAGTCAGTATTACAGTCAGTACTACAGTCAGTACTACAGTCAGTCAGTACTACAGTCAGTACTACAGTCAGTATTACAGTCAGTACGTCAGTCAGTACGTCAGTCAGTACTACAGTCAGTACTACAGTCAGTACTACAGTCAGTATTACAGTCAGTACTACAGTCAGTACTACAGTCAGTACTACAGTCAGTACTACAGTCAGTATTACAGTAAGTACTACAGTCAGTACTACATTCAGTACGTCAGTCAGTACTACAGTAAGTACTACAGTCAGTACTACAGTCAGTACTACAGTCAGTACTACAGTAAGTACTACAGTCAGTACTACAGTCAGTACGTCAGTCAGTATTACAGTCAGTACTACAGTCAGTGCTACAGTCAGTACTACAGTCAGTACTACAGTCAGTACTACAGTCAGTATTACAGTCAGTACTACAGTCAGTACTACAGTCAGTCAGTACTACAGTCAGTACTACAGTCAGTATTACAGTCAGTACTACAGTCAGTACGTCAGTCAGTACGTCAGTCAGTACTACAGTCAGTACTACAGTCAGTATTACAGTCAGTACTACAGTCAGTGCTACAGTCAGTGCTACAGTCAGTACTACAGTCAGTACTACAGTCAGTATTACAGTCAGTACTACAGTCAGTACTACAGTCAGTCAGTACTACAGTCAGTACTACAGTCAGTATTACAGTCAGTACTACAGTCAGTATGTCAGTCAGTACGTCAGTCAGTACTACAGTCAGTACTACAGTCAGTATTACAGTCAGTACTACAGTCAGTACTACAGTCAGTCAGTACTACAGTCAGTACTACAGTCAGTATTACAGTCAGTACTACAGTCAGTACGTCAGTCAGTACGTCAGTCAGTATTACAGTCAGTATTACAGTCAGTACTACAATCAGTACTACAGTAAGTACGTCAGTCAGTACTACAGTCAGTATTACAGTCAGTACTACAGTCAGTACTACAGTCAGTACTACAGTAAGTACTACAGTCAGTATTACAGTCAGTACTACAGTCAGTACTACAGTCAGTACTGCAGTCAGTACGTCAGTCAGTGCTACAGTAAGTACTACAGTCAGTACTACAGTCAGTACTACAGTCAGTACGTCAGTCAGTACTACAGTCAGTACTACAGTCAGTACGTCAGTCAGTGCTACAGTCAGTACTACAGTCAGTACTACAGTCAGTACTACAGTCAGTACTGCAGTCAGTACGTCAGTCAGTGCTACAGTCAGTACTACAGTCAGTACTACAGTAAGTACTACAGTCAGTACTACAGTCAGTACTGCAGTCAGTACTACAGTCAGTACTACAGTAAGTACTACAGTCAGTACTACAGTCAGTGCTACAGTCAATACTACAGTCAGTACTACAGTAAGTACTGCAGTCAGTACTACAGTCAGTACTACAGTCAGTACGTCAGTCAGTGCTACAGTCAGTACTACAGTAAGTACTGCAGTCAGTACTACAGTCAGTACGTCAGTCAGTACTACAGTAAGTACTACAGTCAGTACTACAGTCAGTACTACAGTCAGTACGTCAGTCAGTACTACAGTCAGTACTACAGTCAGTACTACAGTCAGTACGTCAGTCAGTACTACAGTAAGTACTACAGTCAGTACTACAGTCAGTACGTCAGTCAGTATTACAGTCAGTACTACAGTCAGTACTACAGTCAGTACTACAGTCAGTATTACAGTCAGTACTACAGTCAGTACTACAGTCAGTCAGTACTACAGTCAGTACTACAGTCAGTATTACAGTCAGTACGTCAGTCAGTATTACAGTCAGTACTACAGTCAGTACTACAGTCAGTCAGTACTACAGTCAGTACTACAGTCAGTATTACAGTCAGTACGTCAGTCAGTACGTCAGTCAGTACTACAGTCAGTACTACAGTCAGTACTACAGTCAGTATTACAGTCAGTACTACAGTCAGTACTACAGTCAGTACTACAGTCAGTACTACAGTCAGTATTACAGTAAGTACTACAGTCAGTACTACAGTCAGTACGTCAGTCAGTACTACAGTAAGTACTACAGTCAGTACTACAGTCAGTACTACAGTCAGTACTACAGTAAGTACTACAGTCAGTACTACAGTCAGTACGTCAGTCAGTATTACAGTCAGTACTACAGTCAGTGCTACAGTCAGTACTACAGTCAGTACTACAGTCAGTACTACAGTCAGTATTACAGTCAGTACTACAGTCAGTACTACAGTCAGTCAGTACTACAGTCAGTACTACAGTCAGTATTACAGTCAGTACTACAGTCAGTACGTCAGTCAGTACGTCAGTCAGTACTACAGTCAGTACTACAGTCAGTATTACAGTCAGTACTACAGTCAGTGCTACAGTCAGTGCTACAGTCAGTACTACAGTCAGTACTACAGTCAGTATTACAGTCAGTACTACAGTCAGTACTACAGTCAGTCAGTACTACAGTCAGTACTACAGTCAGTATTACAGTCAGTACTACAGTCAGTATGTCAGTCAGTACGTCAGTCAGTACTACAGTCAGTACTACAGTCAGTATTACAGTCAGTACTACAGTCAGTACTACAGTCAGTCAGTACTACAGTCAGTACTACAGTCAGTATTACAGTCAGTACTACAGTCAGTACGTCAGTCAGTACGTCAGTCAGTATTACAGTCAGTATTACAGTCAGTACTACAATCAGTACTACAGTAAGTACGTCAGTCAGTACTACAGTCAGTATTACAGTCAGTACTACAGTCAGTACTACAGTCAGTACTACAGTAAGTACTACAGTCAGTATTACAGTCAGTACTACAGTCAGTACTACAGTCAGTACTGCAGTCAGTACGTCAGTCAGTGCTACAGTAAGTACTACAGTCAGTACTACAGTCAGTACTACAGTCAGTACGTCAGTCAGTACTACAGTCAGTACTACAGTCAGTACGTCAGTCAGTGCTACAGTCAGTACTACAGTCAGTACTACAGTCAGTACTACAGTCAGTACTGCAGTCAGTACGTCAGTCAGTGCTACAGTCAGTACTACAGTCAGTACTACAGTAAGTACTACAGTCAGTACTACAGTCAGTACTGCAGTCAGTACTACAGTCAGTACTACAGTAAGTACTACAGTCAGTACTACAGTCAGTGCTACAGTCAATACTACAGTCAGTACTACAGTAAGTACTGCAGTCAGTACTACAGTCAGTACTACAGTCAGTACGTCAGTCAGTGCTACAGTCAGTACTACAGTAAGTACTGCAGTCAGTACTACAGTCAGTACTACAGTAAGTACTACAGTCAGTACTACAGTCAGTACTACAGTAAGTACTACAGTCAGTACTACAGTAAGTACTGCAGTCAGTACTACAGTCAGTACTACAGTAAGTACTACAGTCAGTACTACAGTAAGTACTGCAGTCAGTACTACAGTAAGTACTGCAGTCAGTACTACAGTCAGTACTACAGTAAGTACTACAGTCAGTACTACAGTAAGTACTGCAGTCAGTGCTACAGTCAGTACTACAGTAAGTACTGCAGTCAGTACTACAGTCAGTACTACAGTCAGTACGTCAGTCAGTACTACAGTCAGTACTACAGTAAGTACTGCAGTCAGTACTACAGTCAGTACTACAGTCAGTACGTCAGTCAGTACTACAGTCAGTACTACAGTAAGTACTGCAGTCAGTACTACAGTCAGTACTACAGTCAGTACGTCAGTCAGTACTACAGTCAGTACTACAGTCAGTACTACAGTCAGTACTACAGTCAGTACGTCAGTCAGTACTACAGTCAGTACTACAGTCAGTACGTCAGTCAGTACTACAGTCAGTACTACAGTCAGTACTACAGTCAGTACGTCAGTCAGTACTGCAGTCAGTACTACAGTCAGTACGTCAGTAAGTACTACAGTCAGTACTACAGTCAGTACTGCAGTCAGTGCTACAGTCAGTACGTCAGTCAGTACTGCAGTCAGTACTACAGTCAGTACGTCAGTCAGTACTACAGTCAGTACTACAGTCAGTACTACAGTCAGTACGTCAGTCAGTACTGCAGTCAGTACTACAGTCAGTACGTCAGTAAGTACTACAGTCAGTACTACAGTCAGTACTGCAGTCAGTACGTCAGTCAGTGCTACAGTCAGTACTACAGTCAGTACTACAGTAAGTACTACAGTCAGTACTACAGTCAGTACTGCAGTCAGTACGTCAGTCAGTGCTACAGTCAGTACTACAGTCAGTACAACAGTCAGTACTACAGTCAGTACGTCAGTCAGTACTACAGTCAGTACTACAGTCAGTACTTCAGTCAGTACTACAGTCAGTACGTCAGTCAGTACTACAGTCAGTACTACAGTCAGTACTTCAGTCAGTACTGCAGTCAGTACTACAGTCAGTACTGCAGTCAGTACTGCAGTCAGTACGTCAGTCAGTACTGCAGTCAGTACTACAGTCAGTACTACAGTCAGTACGTCAGTCAGTACTGCAGTCAGTACTACAGTCAGTACGTCAGTAAGTACTACAGTCAGTACTACAGTCAGTACTGCAGTCAGTGCTACAGTCAGTACTACAGTCAGTACTACAGTCAGTACTGCAGTCAGTGCTACAGTCAGTACTACAGTCAGTACTACAGTAAGTACTACAGTCAGTACTGCAGTCAGTACGTCAGTCAGTACTGCAGTCAGTACTGCAGTCAGTACTACAGTAAGTACTACAGTCAGTACGTCAGTCAGTACCACAGTCAGTGCTACAGTCAGTACTGCAGTCAGTACTGCAGTCAGTCTTTGTACATCATTAACACTGCTGGATGGTGTGTAGTAGGTTTGTGTATTTTGGATTGCTTCTCTTTCTTGTTTTGTGAACACGCTGCAAACTAATTTCCCTCGGAGATCATAGAGTTAATCTAATAAATCATGCAAAGGAATTCCAGTAGAGCTGCAGGATATGAATATAGAGCTGCAGAACATGAATATAGAGCTGCAGAATATGAATATAGAGCTGCAGAATATAAATATAGATCTGCAGAATATGAATATAGAGCTGCAGAATATGAATGTAGTTCTGCAGAATATAAATATGGATCTGCAGGATATGAATATATAGCTGCAGAATATGAATATAGAGCACAGAATATGAACACAGAGCTGCAGAATATGAATATATAGCCGCAAAATATGAATATAGAGCTGCAGAATATGAATATAGAGCACAGAATATGAATATAGAGCACAGAATATGAACACAGAGCTGCAGAATATGAATATATAGCTGCAGAATATGAATTCAGAGCTGCAGAGTATGAATACAGAGCTGCAGAGTATGAATACAGAGCTGCAGGATATGAATATATAGCTGCAGAACATGAATATAGAGCTGCAGGATATGAATATATAGCTGCAGAACATGAATATATAGCTGCAGAATATGAATTCAGAGCTGCAGAATATGAATATAAATCTGCAGAACATGAATATAGAGCTGCAGGATATGAATATATAGCTGCAGAATATGAATATAAATCTGCAGAACATGAATATAGAGCTGCAGAATATGAATATATAGCTGCAGGATATGATTATAGAGCTGCAGGATATGAATATATAGCTGCAGAATATGAATATAGAGCTGCAGAGTATGAATACGGAGCTGCAGGATATGAATATATAGCTGCAGAACATGAATATAGAGCTGCAGGATATGAATATATAGCTGCAGAATATGAATATAGAGCTGCAGGATATGAATATATAGCTGCAGAGTATGAATATAGAGCTGCAGGATATGAATATAGAGCTGCAGAACATGAATATATAGCTGCAGAATATGAATATATAGCTGCAGGATATGAATATAGAGCTGCAGAGTATGAATACAGAGCTGCAGAATATGAATATATAGCTGCAGAACATGAATATAGAGCTGCAGGATATGAATATATAGCTGCAGAATATGAATATAGAGCTGCAGGATATGAATATAGAGCTGCAGGATATGAATACAGAGCAGCAGAGTATGAATACAGAGCTGCAGGATATGAATATATAGCTGCAGGATATGAATATAGAGCTGCAGAACATGAATATAGATCTGCAGAATATAAATATAGATCTGCAGAATATGAATATAGAGCTGCAGAATATGAATATAGAGCTGCTGAACATGAATATAGTTCTGCAGAATATGAATATAGTCCTGCAGAATATGAATATAGAGCACAGAATATGAATATAGAGCTGCAGAATATGAATATAGAGCTGCAGGATATGAATACAGAGCTGCAGAGTATGAATATAGAGCTGCAGGATATAAATACAGAGCTGCAGAATATGAATATAATTCTGCAGAATATAAATATAGTCCTGCAGAATATGAATATAGAGCACAGAATATGAATATAGTTCTGCAGAATATAAATATAGTCCTGCAGGATATGAATATAGAGCTGCAGAACATGAATATAGTTCTGCAGAATATGAATATAGTCCTGCAGAATATGAATATAGAGCACAGAATATGAATATAGAGCTGCAGAATATGAATATAGAGCTGCAGAGTATGAATATAGAGCTGCAGGATATGAATACAGAGCTGCAGAATATGAATATAATTCTGCAGAATATAAATATAGAGCTGCAGAATATGAATATAGAGCTGCAGAATATGAATATAGAGCTGCAGAATATGAATATAGTCCTGCAGAATATGAATAAAGAGCTGCAGAATATGAACATAGAGCTGCAGAATATGAAGATGAGCAGCAGAGACGCCTGAGAGGACGCCTGAGAGGACGCCTGAGAGGACGCCTGACAGGACGGGACAGTGGTGTTGAGTTGTCCTCAGAGGACAGACTGAAGGACTTCTAGAGTTTTGTACTAAAACATATTTATTTCTTCTATAAATTGATATTTAGACGTCCTCTCTTACCAATCAACAATCAGAATGCAATATTGACATCGAGTTGGTCCAATGATAGTTTCCAGAATTCATCTTCAATTCTCTCCACTGTAAGGCAGAGTAGCAGCAGTAGATAGCTTCTTGCTTAGTCAGTGCAACAGCTGGCTTGTTGTAGCAGCCTGAAGGACTCTTTATACATCCATGGAAGGACTGTTAAGACTGTTGTTAAGCTAACGGGAGAAATTATCTGGACTGTGCAGTGCAGCAACAGCAGGACACCGCCAGGGAGGCTGGAGAGAGAAGCAACCGGAGAAACAACCAGGAGAGTTAGCTTGTTTGTCATTGTTGCTAATGATATCAGACTGGTTAACCAGCAGCCATAAAGTTCTGTTAACTAACATACAAAATGACCAACAGCCACAAATGGACGTTATGACATGAATACTTCATCTCCATGAAAGAAAGAAGAAGACGTCAGATAACGTGAGTCAGATACTGCTTCTCTGTCTCTTTGGTCGCTAATTATATCTCTGATGGTTAAATGTCCTCTGTGTGGCTTTTTTATGTTTTTAATCCCCTTAACAAGAATGCAGCAGAGATCATATAACGTGTTGTGGGTAAGATTAGTTTGCTTGTTGAAGTTACAGTGAGCTGTCTGGACTCACTCATTCATTCGTTTTTAATTGAGTGGTTGTTCAGTCACCTGTTGATGTTGTGTGATTAGTGAATGAGTGTGCAGGAGGTCTGGCTGCTGCTTCTGACCGTTTCTTTAGTTCGTTTTTAAGCTGAGTCGTATATTGAGTAATAAGCTTAAAGTAACTAGAATAACAAGTGTTAACTAGTGGTGTAACGGATTGTAGTTCATCCTTGATCCATATGGATCGCCCCCCACGGTTCGGCAGGCATATGAACTGCGGATTAATTGCTAAATTTAATGTCTCATTTAAGACAAAGTAAACAAACTGCTCTAAGTACAAGTCATGGGCAGACAGCGTGTCGCTAACAGGGATTTTAAAGAGCAACGATCAAACCAGCATCTAACGGGTCAGAAGTGAAATTTGAGTTATGTTTACCTGCTGTCTAATTTGCTGCAGCTGAGCAGCTAATAAGCATCTTGCTGCTAACTGATGTTAGCGGTGAATGTTTGTTATCATCAAGTTTTGATGATGTGGACAGGCTGATTCATTCACTGTTTAAAAGAGGAAGGTATCATGTCTCATATTGCAATAATTGAGCATTGAATATTTTATATATTTTATTTTATTTTATTCAAACATTGGACATCTTAAGTGTTGTTTTCATTTCAGACCATGGGCCAAAGTTCCTTGCTGTTTCTGGCTGTAAGTGTGTTACAAAATTAATGGAAAACAAAGTTTTATTTGTCTCCCCCTTTTTTTCGCTGATCCTAATAATGATCTGATCCATGATTCAAATCCGTGATACGATCCGAATTGTGAGTTTTGTGTTCATGTTAACACCCCTAGTGTTAACATGTCAGCTTTGTAGACTATATTTTGTATGTCGCGCACATAGATAAGAGTGTGTAAGTCATGTATTTGATACATGCATTAATACTTTCTGATGTGAACCTACACTTTTAGATCTGTGAATGTTTTCAGTGTTCAGTCTTTCTAGTATTCAGCACTGATCTGTTCCTGTATCACATTATAAGCTCTGTGCTACTTTATATATTTCTGTGTACCAAGAAAATACATAGGAAACACAAGTAAATCATGTGATATGTTGTCTGTTTTTGATGAGAACATAAATTTGTTGTCACAAAAGAACAGTACTATAAATTTGAATTTCACTTTGTTGGTAAAATGACACATCTGAACCAGTCCATGGCTAAAATGAGCACTTCTTTGTTTAGAGACAATATGTATATGCTAAATGTCTTTAAAGAAGCAGCTTTTTCACCACTCAAGCAAATTGTTTTATTGGCATATAAAATTGCCCCCCACCCCTCCGATTTCATCAGGTGGGGGACAATGATATAGTTTGATGCGGTATGTTGGTTTTCCTCCTGTCCTCCCCAATTTTTTGAGTCACCAGTGGCCACTGACGTATATAGACCTTTCTGCTGTATCCTACAAAAATGAGCTGCATTCAACTCCCACACCCATCCCCCCCCTTTCTTCCCTCCTATTCTCTCTATTCTTGCGAGGACCCGTTCTGTGTCCAGCTGCAGTTACTTATTGTCTCTACACACCTGACAGTACACATTTGAATCAAACTTTCAAAATAAAAGCACACCACACTTGTAAGAAATATCCCTCATTTTTAAAAAGCAAAATGATCTGATCCCGACGGGCCAGAGTGCGAGGTCCCAACGCTGCTTGCAGCTTTAATTATTTATAATAATTTCTATTGATTTAATAGTCCTCAGTTATTGCTGATAGCCAAACCTGTAACCAAGGCCAACAATATAATCAATAAAAAGCCGTCCTGTGTGAGGAGTGTGTGTAGTTGCTTTAACCTCACATATCAATGTTTATTTTCACAACTGAGCACACACTTCTTAACCTTTTTCTGTCTGAACTAAATATAAATGGAATTTATAATGAAATGATATGAAACATTCTACAGTATTATTGATTTGCTGTTATCAAAGTCAAATGAATTGACGCTGCTCAGGTAGGCAGGCTGTGAGTCCCAGACGAGGCTGGTATCAGTAATATTTACTCCTCTATGAACAGTCAGACTGTTAAACCAGCAGGCAAATCATGTTCATGTTTTTACCGTCTGATTTCAGGGAAGAGATGGATTCCTCTTCAGTCCAATTCAAAATGTACAACTTTATTTCCTTTTAACAAACAAACAACACATGGTACAACCTCCTAACACTGATATTTTCATCAAAGCTGAAAAAATTGACATAGTCACTGATTTTAAATATCTTGGTGTGACACTGGATCCAAATTTGAACTTTAAGAAACATGTTAAAAACGGTTAAAACCATAAAGAACAACTTAGCAAATTTAGAAACTGTCTCTCTTTGGACGCAGCCAAGATATTTATGCAGCTATGATTCTTTCTCAGATGTCTTATTGCATCACATGTTGGAGGCAGGCTGGAGAAACAGCCATCAAACCTCTTGAGTCCTTATACAAACAAACTCTAAAGACAAAAAGCCAATGCATCTCCATCACTGTAGGGTTCTGGAGAAAAACAATTTACTGAGCTTTGACAATTTTAGATTATTCTCAAATTTGTGCCTAGTTTATAAAATGTTAAATGGTTTGTCCTCCTCCACTATGTGACTATGTGTTCACTTGCTCAGTAAGTTCTATTAGATCCTCCAGAATATCCTCTATACATGATTGGACCATTTCATCACACTGCATTTGGACAGTCAGCTTTCTCTGTGAAAGCCACAACTCAGTGGGACGTCCTACCTGATGATATGAAGAACTGCAGTTTTATCAATACATTCAAAGCCAAATTAAAACATCTGCTAAAAACTAGAATGGAGAATGAAGGAACACTTCCTGTCTTATCTCATGTTGATCAGAAATGACGTCCAGACTGTTTTATTAGCTGACATGTAAACATATACTGTAGCCTGTTTATTTTTATGATGACAGCATGTTGTGCTGTTGCATGTTGGGATTATTTTCTATTCACTATTGAAGTTTGCTGCACATAGAGCTGAATTAAACAGTGACTTGCAAGAATGACAATCAGTTTATTGGCACATCTGGCTGAGTGATGCATCCACAGTACTGAAAGGAGCTTTAATTCTGACATGTTAAATTAACATTTAACCTTTTGTTTTGTTGTATATGATCACATCTCCTATAGGACAAGACATGAACATGATGTCAAATCACTGAGAGTGAAAATATCGCACCACTTGATGAATTAAATATTAGAAAAAGGATGAAAATATTCCTGCAAATGCAATGGTCAAGTTCAAGTTTCATAATTGTTTCATAATAATTTTATAAATGTTACTGTAACAGCTGAGAGAATAAAAAACAGTGATTTATATCACTCATCATTTCATAGACTAGACCATCCATCTGATTAATTTACATTACTGATGGTTTATGGAGTTTAGTGAAACTGTGGGATCAGAAATATTCTTAACCATATTTTGATGTATTTTCTTCAAAATGTGTTAAATCTAAAGGAGAACTCCTGATGAACTGTGCTGCACCACTGAGCCGTTCAGCTCTGAGGACTACACTTACACCCAAACATACAGCCTGTTTCAAAGCAAAAACAACCGTATCTCATCTTTGGGGTTTAACATTTCTCTGCCAGATTAACTTGTGTAATTGTTACTGCAATGACAGCAACACACAAGCCCAGTTTGTTGCACCTGTGGAGTTAAACATCTTTCAAAGATCAGAGGTTATAATGTCTGCTTAAATTATTTGGAGGGAACATAAACTGTGGGATTCAATGACAACATGATGAAGTATTCACATCACAACATGCACACCGCTGTCACTGAAGATTACATCACAGAGATGTCAGGAGAAATACCTGAGCTGCTTAAGTTAGTCACAGTTAAAGACTAATGAGTAAAAGTGTGTGTTAAGATGACTCTTGAAAATCTCAGTCGGTCTCTGTCAGTTATGTGCGTTTGTTATCTGTGGAAGCTACAGAGAGCGGTTCAGTAAACAACACCAGATTTAAAGTAAGTTCCCCATTAAATCGTCAAACTGGAGAAACAGAAGCAAACTGAGAGAAAACCACACAGACACAAACTCAGCAAGGATGCCAGGGACTGTTATCTGGCTAAATTAGCATCTATAAACAACATTGCTCCATATGATCCATACCCTGCGTATCATAGCAACTGCCTCACATGCAGCCACATCCACAACACAATACCCAAATGTGAGCTGGGGGGGATTCCATAGTTTTGGGGCAGCAATTAAACCAGTCAATGACGACATCCCAGCATATATTCATACATCTCAAGAGTTTTAATAATGCAACTTTCTTTGTGACTTCACCAAAAGTATGTCATCAGAAAGAGGACATGGTTCAAACGTTAAAAGATTATAGTTATTTTTCCCCAAATAATTAAAGCAGACACTCGTGCCGGCGTGGTGTCCAGTTCTCTTCATGGATGTATAAAGACAACTGGATACAGGAACAGTCACATGATGCATGTTTCAAAAGTCTTGAAGAACGTACGATTGAATTGTTTTATCCCCGTTCAAGTTAGCTGGAGGGCTAAACCGGAAGTAGCCGTCTCAGCCGGTGGAAGTCTCTAGTGAGCATGCTCCATGAATGCATGTGCAGTATATTTTTATCAAAGTACATAAGTCAACTGTTTTAGCAGCTTTCTTATTTTTAGAGTTAAATATGGTTTTAATGTATTGTTTGGTTTCATTTTCAAAAACACATAAACTCACCCGACTCAATCACAATTCCTGAGAAAACATGAAATAAGAACTTTTGACTGCTTTCCTGCTACTATGACTGAAGGCTTGTTAAAATAAGGTAAATCCAACAACAAACCATGTAGTCATATTTAAAAAGTCACACATCTTAACACACTATATCTCTAAAAATACAAGTAATGTAATTTTCATTATTGTTGAAATTAAACATAACTATCACCAAATCATCTATCTTTAGCTCATACAGTCTATGCTTTAGCTTGGTTAGCACATGCATTCAATATGTTAGTCATTGTTTATTTTTGTTATCTTCATTTTAGACAAAGAAATATGCCATCACTGACCAGCTCGACATCCTCCACAGAGGCCAAGAGTGAATATAAATATCATGGAAATATCTGGAAATCAGATCTTGCCTATTGTGATTTCAGCATAAGAGGAATTTTTTCATTTGAGAACGATATGAACT
The DNA here is from genome assembly GCF_910596095.1 of Thunnus maccoyii. Classification (NCBI taxonomy): domain Eukaryota; kingdom Metazoa; phylum Chordata; class Actinopteri; order Scombriformes; family Scombridae; genus Thunnus; species Thunnus maccoyii. The sequence goes on along the minus strand of NC_056538.1, from coordinate 34,642,059 downwards.
AACTGAAGTTTTTAACATTAAATTACATCCATTAAACACTCATAGAGCACACTGCAGACTGGTAAAATATAGAAAAATAAAATAGAAATATAAAATATGTTAAATTTAATAACACACCAGCACAAGGTTTCATATAAAGGTGATATTTCTTTTCATTTTAAAATCAACAGGAGCCTAAATCTACATTATTGGTGGCAGCTGCATTCGACATGGAGAAAAACAACTATCAGGACCAACCTTGGTCTGGATGTCCGGGTCCAGTGGTTCGGCTAGGGGGACGTGGTTTGGAGAAACCTCCTCCCCGTCTTTCATCGGTGCCTTGGAGGAGGAGCTGTGCCAGATGTCCTGATGATCCACTGTGGAGGAAATGACCTCAGGAGCATCAAGAGCATCAAGCATGTCGCAGGGAACAAGCAGGACCTGCAAGATCTCAACCGACAGTTTCCTCAGATGAAGATCATCTTCTCTGCCATCACCCAGCAGGGCCGGTTGAGGTCTGCCCACAATAAGAAGATGGACAAAGCCCAGTGCTTCATTAACAGTGTGATGCCTACCTTTGTTTTGTCTGTAGGTGGAAGCATTGTACATCATCCTCAGATAAAGCATCGAAGTCCTGGCCATTTTTTGGATGATGGAGTTCATTTCACTACTCTGGGAAATGATATATTTTTAACAAATATCACCAAGTGTCTGGAAGACCAAATCCAGACGGTGATGCTGGATTTGGATTTCCTGCTAATGTTTTGGCAGCAAAAAAGAGGCCAGGATTTTATACTTCATGATGTTTGATGTGCAATTTTTTTTTAGATGCAAGGGTAGCCATCACACTTGTCAATTCTGTCACAGCTCTTCCTCTTCCTCTCCCTTCCTCTTCTATCTTCTCCAAACCCTTTGCTTTACCTCAGCCATTTCACCTGATGGACTTCCTCAGGTGTTTTCCCCCCATGGTTAATGTAATCAGGGGTTTGTAGAGTCAGACAAAAGTTCTGCCTGTTTTTGTGCAAATAAATATTTTTTTATTTAACTCTGGTATGCATGCCTCTGATTTACTGTAGCATCACACACTATTAGAAGAACAAGCAGTTTATGTAAAAGACTTCCAGAGTAAAGTTTTTTGCCTAACAAGTAAAGAACTTTACCTCACATCAGGGGTGTCACTGGGCCTATACATTTTCTTTAGCCCCCCCAAAATAAATGCACATTAGTAGTTTAAATCATAAATAGTTTTTTCTCATTCATTTTTCATTAAAATCAATTGAACTGTGCCATTGCATCTCCAAAGTCACAATGTACCTAAAGTTAGACCTCAAGTTGTTACTCCTTTGTTCATGGTTCTCCTGGCTCCTTGCTTCATGTTAGCTAACTTTGGGTTTGAGTGAGGAAAAGACAAGAGGATAGGCTATATAACACTAAAGTTATACAGTGGAAACCGCTTATATAATCCATATAAGCAGTTGATCACTGCTTATATGGATCAAAAAGCTCAGGACAGAATCAGTCCTATACAAATGTTGTTTACATAATTTGCTTATAGTAATCAAGTAGTCTGCTTACAGTTTTCATTTTGGGTCATTTCATACATGAAAACATGGGGGGAAAAATTAAATTACGGTAACTCTATTTTTATTTTTTACCTTACTCCCATGATACACATATGATATTGTGGCAATGCAGCACCATTATCAAGGGTGTGGAGGTGCGGGGTGTGGGTGTGTTTATTTGTAACCGCTGTGAAACAGTCAGAAAATAATGTGATCACTTTAAGCTGTTTCCACTGCTGACGAGCCATCCAGCCAAAGTGTGAACGAGCAAAAGAGATAGAAATAATGTTACTGACAGCTCTTTACATACTTTGTTTTTATATGCCTCTTAAGTATTTCAAAGCAATCATATCAGTAGGCATAGATTGTTGTTTATAATCAGTTAATGTCAGTGAAAAGGTCACATTGTGTTGATCATAACACAATTTTATGTCCCTCAATTCCTCAACATGTAGATGGAAATACAACATTTCTTCAAAAAAGGCAGCAACTCCGCTGAAGGCCAGTCAGGTGAGAAGATTTTGCCAGTTCAGACAAATACAAACTTAAACTGGTTGATCACTCATTAAGCTTTGAGTTCTTCTAAATGTGAGTTTAATAAAAAATGTTACTGAAAACAGGCGAGGAGAGGAAGAGGAGGAAGATGAAGGAGACTGACAGGGCTGAAGGAGCAGGTCTGATGAAGGTTAGTGATCAAGAAGAAAGCGAGTGGGAGTTGTTTAAGCTTTCAGTTAAAATTAATACTGAATTTTATGACATAGGCCTATTACTCTCACAAAATATAAACTTTTAGTTTTCGAGGTTCACACATCAAACATCAGTCTGTGTATCAATAACATACTGAGGACCTGCAACTTATCTAAGAGAGAGGAGATAACATTCCTTGACTTCAGTACCTTTGCTTGATCTGTGTCTGTTGTAAGTGGATGGAAAGCATTTAAGTCATATTAGATCTGTGCTGAATACAAACTATGCAGAGACAGATCTATTGAGTTGATTTTACACATATTGCTTCTCTAAAAAATCATGACAAACAGACATTTTGGGTCCATTAAAAAAAAATTCCTCCCCCCAGACCCTCTGGTAAAGGCTTAGCCCCCCTAACCATAAATCTCTAGCGACGCCCCTGCCTTACATCCCATTAGGTTTTATTTAATGCTGTCAAAGAAAACATACATGACATAACAAATGTATTTCTCATATACTGCTGGGGCAGCTGACAACAGTTAATGTTGAACACAGAAGCTGTGCTTCTCTAAGATCAGCTGCTTCTGAACTTATTCTTAAACACCAAACTGAGTGACAGTTTATGTCAATAAGTGTAAAGTAAGTAAGTAATGACTCAGGTGAGAGGACTGGCAGGATGAGGACACATAGGAAAGAGGGAGACATAGAGATGATTCAAAAGTAAGAGTACTTGTTTACTTTGCATTTTCTTTGAATGAAAAGTGATGTTGGGACGGGCAGTAGTGCGTTTGGTTATTAGCAATAATTCATAATTATCTATGATAATTATGAATTATGAAAATAAGATATTGTTAACATTAATCAATAATTCGGGCACCAACTGTTGGATCTGTGAGGAACACAGTTGATTATCTGCAATTATGACAATTAATAGAGTTATTGATATGAATTAACAAATTCGGGGCACCACCCGGAAACCGGGACCAATAACCAAACAAGGTAGTCTCATAAATGGGAGTTCACCTAGAATGTTAATATCTGAGAGATATCAACATTCAAGGATGAACAAAGAAGGGTGAATTCGAGCTCTGACTCCTTCAATCAGCCACTTTTCACAATATTACACACAATAATGACAGAAGAACTTCTCTTTAAAGATATAACAGTGTTTATTAAACTTAGCAAGATTAACAAAGTTAACAAATGCTTCAGTCAATAAACAACTATTCTAAGATCTAATCCTACCAAACAAAACACAAACAGCTATGTACAGGGTTAGACACATGCAGGGGAATGCATGTGTGTGTGTGTGTGTGTGTGTGTGTTTGTGCGCGTGTGTGTGACAAGATGGCAACGGGGGCCTGACGTGATGACGTCGTCGGTCTGCGACGCGGACGTGACTATGGGAGGAAGTCACGTCGCGCGAGAACCGGGTGGCAGAAGTATGGCGGTGTCTTGGTTAGATAGAAGGAAGACGGCACCGCCTGGTGGACGGCGTCTCGCACTCACCCACTTCTGTGAAAAACACACATGTCTGATGGTGGATAAGGAAAGACAAAGCGAAGCTTTGTCCGACGTTATCTGACCATCAGATGCGCAAAAGATGCTGGTGCGTGTATGTGTGTGTGTTAGTCAGAAGAGAGAAGGAAGAAGGAGAGAAAGCGATTGTGAGAGGAAGAGAAGCTTTGTCCACAGACAATGCGCGTACGGACGGCAGTCTGTAACGCACGTTGTCTGGTTTCTAATCGACAAAGCAACTTACTTTCTCTCTCACGATGGCACAAACACAGCAGTAGTCCCGAGCGGGACAAACACAAAACAGTCTAGCGTGGTGAACACAACTAAACAGGCAGCAAACTTAAAATACTCCTCAGAGTAAAGCAGGAAAAATGGACTCGGCGGTCCGTCAACAACACAACAAACAATAGCAAAAGCTAAGAGCTAAATGCTAAACAACAGCAACTGATGCTGATAAGAACACACAATTAACACTGCCTCTGCCCAGACTTATGCCTCTTACTTGGTCGCTTCAGAAAGCGAGCAGGGTGTGTGTGTAATCCGTCGTTATGTCTGGCTTTGTCCTGGGCTCGGATGCAGATGGTGGCCGTTCTCGCACAGTCAGCGAAAAGCACGGCAGCTGGCTCTCAGCGGCGTGGCGGAGAGAACAGCAGAGTCGACTCGGTGAAGAAGCGTTTCTTCAGTCTCGAGGGAATTTGAGGACGCTGGCTGCAGCAGCGGTCTCTCTCGGATCCGGGAATGTGTTCGGGTTAACACGGGCGAAGTCTCGTCTCGTCTGGCGAGGGGAGTCTTCAATGAGGGGAAAACACGTGCGTGGGGTATCCCCTTTAGTCAGCTGATTCACACAGGAACAGGAGTTACCCCGAGCTCAGTGACATGGGAAAGGCGTGTGCTTCAGGACATGTTCAGTTTTTAAAGGGGCGGTGATGTCACGGCTGCGTCATCAGGACGCTCCGCTGTGCAGGAGCGTCTCCGCCAATGAGGCTGTATGTTGACTGTTACCTGCTGAGGTGTGAAAATTGCAAAGCATCCTTGGAAATGGAGTTTGCAATGGACTCCCATTGTCTGTAAGCAGCATTTTTGGCGCTATTCCTTTGTCTCGGGGGAAACAAAGGAAGAAAGCAACTCGTGGTCAGGCCTCACAGGTTACATGTAGGCCCTCTCTGTGTGACCTCATACCAAGCTCAAAGTCCAACCACAAAGTAGGTAGCATTCAATACCTTTATGCACAAGTGTTCTTAATTAAGGCTGATACAAAATATCTTTGTCCCTGACTTCCACATGTTGGATTGTTGGAGAAATGTGTAGCGGCTCAAGTAAATAAACACCAAGATGGAATACTTGCACGGTTCACACATGGTTATTATTAGGTGACAGTGCAAACCACCGAGAATCACTCTGGTGCACACAGGTATGCAGACACTTCTGGCAGAAGGATGTTTGAGAATAGTGCAGTGTAGTGATCATCTTCCTCTTTTTCTGAAAGGACACAAAAGTAAAGACATCAGTACAAGAGATAATATTATAGTAAACAACTCAAAACTATATGGCACTGTCTTGTATACATATCCACACACTCATAATAGATACAACAGTCAATATTATTGATTAAAAGATTAATTTGAAATCATATTGGTCAACTTTACCTCAGTGTCTTGTGTCTGCTGCATCTTCAGAGTCTCTCAAGAGCTGCTGTTGTCACTGATGATGCTCTGGTCCTTCACTGGAGCTGCTCCTGTCCTCATTGGTGTCATCACTGTAGTCTGGCTTCTTCACCTGGGTTTTGATGTGTGAAAGAAATGTCAAAAAAAAGTTCTTAAATACAACAAGATGGTTTGTGGTAATCAAAATGAAAACCTGGAATGTTATATGATAAAATACATTTATTTCAAAGATATAATCTAGAAACACTGTGCCATGCATGAAATAACAGGGAATATATACAGGTCATTTTGGACCCATGTTGTGCTTTAGAAGGGTAGTGATACCAAAATGATTTTTATTCAAAAACTAAGAAAGGAAAAATGAAAATAAAGATTTGTGATGATGAATTGAGGAATACCTGGAATACTGAATGATGAAATTAATTAATTGCAAAGATAAAGAAAAAAACAACTCAGTCGGGTCACGTTTGACCCATGTTGTACACAAACATGATGTGATGTGAAATTCATGGCCACGTTACCTTTCAAGATGAAATTACTCACCAACCAAGTAATGTTCCATTTTTCAGCTTTTCCCCAACTGGGGTGAAACTTTCCAGCTTCCAAATAAGCTCGGAGTTGATGGAAAAACTGAAATTTGCTCATCTTTATCTCTTATCAGTCTCTCTCTTCGTCATAGACTACAAAACATTAACTAAATCGGTGCCTAAATTAGCTTTTCATGCACGACTCACATCCACGCTTGAAACTTAGATTCTGACATGTGTTTTGTCCAAGTGGTGTTGCTGTATGTAGCTTTCCAAGATAGTGGACCTGCTCGTGCAGGTTGACTCAGATCGTGTAGTGACAGTGACCATATTTGGACGAGAGGGTGGAGCTGACCCTAACTCTAGCTGCTAGCTCGGTTAGCACAGTGCATTTACAGTCTATGGTTAACTGTTATAATGCTAATGCTAATGCTAATTTTTGCTAGTGATAAACAGACTTAAAACCATTAAAACAAAATATTCTTACTTGAAAAACTGAACATTTGACTCCTTAGAGGATCTTTTAGTGCAACCAAACGCTGAACAAGACTTTTTTAACTTTGATGAACTGAATATCATGAAAATCTTAATTCCTTTTGTGGGTCTAACCTTCAAAATGAAACCAGCAAAGTATAAAAGTGTTATTGATACATTAGAAACTGATTTATTTGCATGAAACTGTCACATCCAATAAATGCAGGCTGAGTGAACATTCAGCAGAAACACATGTGCTTTAAATTCTGTCAAACAAAAGAATTTTTTTCTTGAAAACAGCAAAACAAAGATAAAATATTTGATTTCACTCAATAACTTTTTCTTTCATTGTTTCTTTAACTCAAAAAGCAAATATTCTGAAAAAAGCAAAAACACATTTCAGCTGAATAAGTAGTATATAGTATATAAAAGGCAGTGAAGAAAAAAGATATAAACCATCAAACAACTGGATGGATTTTTAAATGATTTGTTGACTCAACATTTATCCAGATGAGACCATAAAACTCAGGATTCATAAAAATATTTAAGTAAAAAACAGTTACAGCTGTTCACATGAGAGAAGTTAATGATGATAAAATATAACTATATACAGATAATCATGTTACAAATGGTCCAATCAGATCTCCTCTCTGCTCTTCTTCTACTGGTCTTAATAAAGGTCTCACTACTTCCTGTTGTGGCACTGAGCGTTGGTGCTGGATGTAAATCAGAAGCTGTGGAATCGACCAGTATGGACGTCATTCCTCGCCGTACTGGGCTGCAAAAACCAGGCTGAGACTGAGAGGAGAGATGAACCCAAAGATGATTTTCTTCTTCGGTGGTTTGTGGCTCCTTGGAGGTCCTACTCTGCTCCCTGGGCTCCTTCCTCTTCAGCCGGCTCTCCTTCAGCTCTGGAAACACCGAGGTTATAAGAATCCAGCTCAATGTTCTCCTGTGGGCCTGACTTCTGCCCCCTGCTGGCCTGGAGAGACATGACAACACAGATCTAAGTTACTGCATCACTCCTCTCTTCAGTTCAATATAAACAGGCTGAGTGCTTCATTTCAACCAGTCCTCTAAACAACAAACATGTGTTCAGTACCTTCAGGATGAAAAAGACGACAGCGACGACCAACAGCAGAGTCACCGGCAGGACGACCGGTCTGATGATATGAACTGTTGGATCTGACGAGACACATTCAGTCATCACATTAGATCACATGACATCATGAGAACAACAGCTTCCATCAAACAGAAACTTTAGTGACGTTAAATCTCCTAAAATCACTGAAGTGTGAAGCAGCTTGCTGATTATAAGTTCATCTGATCTCCTCTGTATGCTGATGATGTTGGACAAAAACAACTCATGTGTTTACAGCTGGTTTGAAAGAATGAATGAAAGTCTGCTGATTGTCTCCTTAAAGCTCCTGTCTGGTTGAAATGATTCAACTGATTGTTAAAAATCAACATCTTTACATGCAGTTAAATCAAATGTGATCCTGGTGAAGCTCTGAGTTCTCCTGATGACATTCAGCTCATCATGTAAAGTCCTGTTTATTATCATTATAGTGCTTATCTGGCTTCACTGACTCGTTTGCTGTCTTTTACTTTTCACTACAACACAGTTGTTATGGTTCAATAACATTAAAGAAGCCGGGAAGGAAACAGTTTACAGTTCCTTCATCAGATTCTGCCTCAGCTCTCTGTAGGTCGCTGGGTCGGTCCTGCTGCCTGATGACTTTTTATCATTTTTACAAACATGGAAACAAAGTCAGTGTGACGTCTCAGTTCCACTGAGCTTCACACTCTGCTTCAGCTTACCTGTGACAGTGAGAGACAGCAGACGGCTCTCAGAGGAGAAGTTATGAGCAAAAACATAGACGCCATAAACACAGCTGTAGTTTCCTTGGTGGGCGGGGTCTGCAGCAGGAAACAGGAAGTCAGCAGAGTGATTGACAGCTGGCTGGGTGTAGTTGTGTGCTGTCTTGGAGGAGGTGAAGGTGAGCTGGAAGGAGCCTCCTGGGTACTGAGGCTGGACGGAGCAGCTGATGGTGAAGTCGGAGCCCCGACGCACCAGAAACCCCTGCTGCTGGGCCTCGGAGACCCCGTCCATGGTAGAAGACACAGAGATGATTGGCTGAAGCAGCAGGTCTGTAAACACAGAGAGATGATGAATCCTTCTTCCTCTGTGAGAAGCTGAATGTTGTTTTCTTCTCATTTGTTTGTTCAAATAAATGAACGTTGATCAGTGAGGTGATCACACAACACAGAGAACTCCTACATTCATGTGTAATACAGAGGAGTCAGAGAGCAGAGGAGGAAACACATTAACATCCTCAGCTGCCTTCAGATCAGACAGAAAACAGCTGATCAACATGTTAATAAGACATTCATACAACACTGCAGGCACAATAGTTTCCAACAGGAACAAGTAGTGAACACGACACTGACATATCATCAGCTTTAAGTTGATATATTGAACTTGTTAGCAAACAGTTGCTTATTTGTTCAGGCAGCAAGCAACAACTATATTAATTAGTAATGTAGTTGTTGCTTGTAAGGTGGATGTGACTGAGCTGCTCAGGAGAGCTGCAGGGTGTGTGAGTGAACCACAGCATGTTGCTTAAAGCTGCAGATTGTCTCAGTTTGAAGCAATGAGCCTCCAGGAACAAGCTAACTTCTCTACCCTTTAGGATGCCGTCGTCCTGGATAAGTTTACAGTTCAGTGCAATGGAAACCAGCGACTATCACTGTGACAGAGGAAGGAAAATATTACTGTCATAGATGATGTCACTGATGGACTTACCTGAGCAGATGAGTTTCATGATGGAGGAAGAGGAACGTGATGATACACAGTCCCTCAGTGAAGATCCAGACTCAACACAGTCAGGATTGATCCACCATACAGATCTGACTGAGGGCTCATTTCTGTTTCCTGATGAAACAGCAGAGCCACAGTCTAACTCTGTACAAGCTCCAGCTGCTTTCTTCGGGCTCCAGTAAAAGTCATCCACTGGTCTCCACTCTCCCAGTTTCACCTCCAGTGTACCTGCACAGCGACTGGCTCCTCCCACCAACCTGACAGGCTCTGAACAGAAACAAGAGAGTCATCAGTAAAAGAATAAAGTGAGTTTCATTAGAACAGAAATGAAGCCAAATCAAAGCTGCAGCTCCTCTTCTACCTGAGCAGGTGAGTCCAACAGCTTTGCCAGGTGAGCAGGTGCTTCTAGCTGAGTCTGATCTTCCACAGTCCAGGAGAGCAGACTCATTGCCTCCACACTGGAACTCTTTGGTCCACATCGGAGCCTCCACTTCTCCATAGAGCGCCCCCTGGAGGACTGAAGGAGCCCCACAGCCGAGCTCCCTACAGACCACCTCTGCATCCTGCTGGTCAAAGTCAGCTTCACACACTGAGGACCACGACTGCTCAGACTTCACCTCCAGTCTGCCTGAACACAGACTAGTCCCATCCACCAGCCTGACAGAGTCTGGAGAGAGAGAGGATCTAAAATTTAATACTGATCTTGTTTTTCATGTGCAAACGATTTTCACACACACTCTGAGAGACACTCGGACATGTTGGCTTCATCCCCACTCAGATTTTTTACTGTGGGGAAAAGTAGTTCACTGGTACAGACCATCATATAAAGACTTAGAGCGCCAACTAGTGTTCACCATGCCAAATAACACCTGGACATTAATCATTACATACATAACAGATCTTTAT